>NC_034185.2:1514675-1638817 GCF_002021735.2 Oncorhynchus kisutch
GTGTCATGTCTATAATAGAGACAGTAGATCTAGCTGGTCTGTCATAATATAATAGAGACAGTAGATCTAGCTGGTCTGTCATATTATAATAGAGACAGTAGATCTAGCTGGTCTGTCATAATATAATAGAGACAGTAGATCTAGCTGGTCTGTCATAATATAATAGATAGAGACAGTAGATCTAGCTGGTCTGTCATAATATATAGAGACAGTAGATCTAGCTGGTCTGTCATAATATAATAGAGACAGTAGATCTAGCTGGTCTGTCATATATAATAGAGACAGTAGATCTAGCTGGTCTGTCATAATATAATAGAGACAGTAGATCTAGCTGGTCTGTCATAATATAATAGACAGTAGATCTAGCTGGTCTGTCATATATAATAGAGACAGTAGATCTAGCTGGTCTGTCATAATATAATAGAGACAGTAGATCTAGCTGGTCTGTCATATATAATAGAGACAGTAGATCTAGCTGGTCTGTCATAATATAATAGAGACAGTAGATCTAGCTGGTCTGTCATAATATAATAGAGACAGTAGATCTAGCTGGTCTGTCATAATATAATAGAGACAGTAGATCTAGCTGGTCTGTCATAATATAATAGAGACAGTAGATCTAGCTGGTCTGTCATAATATAATAGAGACAGTAGATCTAGCTGGTCTGTCATAATATAATAGAGACAGTAGATCTAGCTGGTCTGTCATAATATAATAGAGACAGTAGATCTAGCTGGTCTGTCATAATATAATAGAGACAGTAGATCTAGCTGGTCTGTCATAATATAATAGAGACAGTAGATCTAGCTGGTCTGTCATAATATAATAGAGACAGTAGATCTAGCTGGTCTGTCATAATATAATAGAGACAGTAGATCTAGCTGGTCTGTCATATATAATAGAGACAGTAGATCTAGCTGGTCTGTCATAATATAATAGAGACAGTAGATCTAGCTGGTCTGTCATAATATAATAGAGACAGTAGATCTAGCTGGTCTGTCATAATATAATAGAGACAGTAGATCTAGCTGGTCTGTCATAATATAATAGAGACAGTAGATCTAGCTGGTCTGTCATAATATAATAGAGACAGTAGATCTAGCTGGTCTGTCATAATATAATAGAGACAGTAGATCTAGCTGGTCTGTCATAATATAATAGAGACAGTAGATCTAGCTGGTCTGTCATAATATAATAGAGACAGTAGATCTAGCTGGTCTGTCATAATATAATAGAGACAGTAGATCTAGCTGGTCTGTCATAATATAATAGAGACAGTAGATCTAGCTGGTCTGTCATAATATAATAGAGACAGTAGATCTAGCTGGTCTGTCATAATATAATAGAGACAGTAGATCTAGCTGGTCTGTCATAATATAATAGAGACAGTAGATCTAGCTGGTCTGTCATAATATAATAGAGACAGTAGATCTAGCTGGTCTGTCATATATAATAGAGACAGTAGATCTAGCTGGTCTGTCATAATATAATAGAGACAGTAGATCTAGCTGGTCTGTCATAATATAATAGAGACAGTAGATCTAGCTGGTCTGTCATAATATAATAGAGACAGTAGATCTAGCTGGTCTGTCATAATATAATAGAGACAGTAGATCTAGCTGGTCTGTCATAATATAATAGAGACAGTAGATCTAGCTGGTCTGTCATAATATAATAGAGACAGTAGATCTAGCTGGTCTGTCATAATATAATAGAGACAGTAGATCTAGCTGGTCTGTCATAATATAATAGAGACAGTAGATCTAGCTGGTCTGTCATAATATAATAGAGACAGTAGATCTAGCTGGTCTGTCATAATATAATAGAGACAGTAGATCTAGCTGGTCTGTCATAATATAATAGAGACAGTAGATCTAGCTGGTCTGTCATAATATAATAGAGACAGTAGATCTAGCTGGTCTGTCATAATATAATAGAGACAGTAGATCTAGCTGGTCTGTCATAATATAATAGAGACAGTAGATCTAGCTGGTCTGTCATAATATAATAGAGACAGTAGATCTAGCTGGTCTGTCATAATATAATAGAGACAGTAGATCTAGCTGGTCTGTCATAATATAATAGAGACAGTAGATCTAGCTGGTCTGTCATAATATAATAGAGACAGTAGATCTAGCTGGTCTGTCATAATATAATAGAGACAGTAGATCTAGCTGGTCTGTCATAATATAATAGAGACAGTAGATCTAGCTGGTCTGTCATAATATAATAGAGACAGTAGATCTAGCTGGTCTGTCATAATATAATAGAGACAGTAGATCTAGCTGGTCTGTCATAATATAATAGAGACAGTAGATCTAGCTGGTCTGTCATAATATAATAGAGACAGTAGATCTAGCTGGTCTGTCATAATATAATAGAGACAGTAGATCTAGCTGGTCTGTCATAATATAATAGAGACAGTAGATCTAGCTGGTCTGTCATAATATAATAGAGACAGTAGATCTAGCTGGTCTGTCATAATATAATAGAGACAGTAGATCTAGCTGGTCTGTCATAATATAATAGAGACAGTAGATCTAGCTGGTCTGTCATAATATAATAGAGACAGTAGATCTAGCTGGTCTGTCATAATATAATAGAGACAGTAGATCTAGCTGGTCTGTCATAATATAATAGAGACAGTAGATCTAGCTGGTCTGTCATAATATAATAGAGACAGTAGATCTAGCTGGTCTGTCATAATATAATAGAGACAGTAGATCTAGCTGGTCTGTCATAATATAGAGACAGTAGATCTAGCTGGTCTGTCATAATATAATAGAGACAGTAGATCTAGCTGGTCTGTCATAATATAATAGAGACAGTAGATCTAGCTGGTCTGTCATAATATAATAGAGACAGTAGATCTAGCTGGTCTGTCATAATATAATAGAGACAGTAGATCTAGCTGGTCTGTCATAATATAATAGAGACAGTAGATCTAGCTGGTCTGTCATAATATAATAGAGACAGTAGATCTAGCTGGTCTGTCATAATATAATAGAGACAGTAGATCTAGCTGGTCTGTCATAATATAATAGAGACAGTAGATCTAGCTGGTCTGTCATAATATAATAGAGACAGTAGATCTAGCTGGTCTGTCATAATATAATAGAGACAGTAGATCTAGCTGGTCTGTCATAATATAATAGAGACAGTAGATCTAGCTGGTCTGTCATAATATAATAGAGACAGTAGATCTAGCTGGTCTGTCATAATATAATAGAGACAGTAGATCTAGCTGGTCTGTCATAATATAATAGAGACAGTAGATCTAGCTGGTCTGTCATAATATAATAGAGACAGTAGATCTAGCTGGTCTGTCATAATATAATAGAGACAGTAGATCTAGCTGGTCTGTCATAATATAATAGAGACAGTAGATCTAGCTGGTCTGTCATAATATAATAGAGACAGTAGATCTAGCTGGTCTGTCATAATATAATAGAGACAGTAGATCTAGCTGGTCTGTCATAATATAATAGAGACAGTAGATCTAGCTGGTCTGTCATAATATAATAGAGACAGTAGATCTAGCTGGTCTGTCATAATATAATAGAGACAGTAGATCTAGCTGGTCTGTCATAATATAATAGAGACAGTAGATCTAGCTGGTCTGTCATAATATAATAGAGACAGTAGATCTAGCTGGTCTGTCATAATATAATAGAGACAGTAGATCTAGCTGGTCTGTCATAATATAATAGAGACAGTAGATCTAGCTGGTCTGTCATAATATAATAGAGACAGTAGATCTAGCTGGTCTGTCATAATATAATAGAGACAGTAGATCTAGCTGGTCTGTCATAATATAATAGAGACAGTAGATCTAGCTGGTCTGTCATAATATAATAGAGACAGTAGATCTAGCTGGTCTGTCATAATATAATAGAGACAGTAGATCTAGCTGGTCTGTCATAATATAATAGAGACAGTAGATCTAGCTGGTCTGTCATAATATAATAGAGACAGTAGATCTAGCTGGTCTGTCATAATATAATAGAGACAGTAGATCTAGCTGGTCTGTCATAATATAATAGAGACAGTAGATCTAGCTGGTCTGTCATAATATAATAGAGACAGTAGATCTAGCTGGTCTGTCATAATATAATAGAGACAGTAGATCTAGCTGGTCTGTCATAATATAATAGAGACAGTAGATCTAGCTGGTCTGTCATAATATAATAGAGACAGTAGATCTAGCTGGTCTGTCATAATATAATAGAGACAGTAGATCTAGCTGGTCTGTCATAATATAATAGAGACAGTAGATCTAGCTGGTCTGTCATAATATAATAGAGACAGTAGATCTAGCTGGTCTGTCATAATATAATAGAGACAGTAGATCTAGCTGGTCTGTCATAATATAATAGAGACAGTAGATCTAGCTGGTCTGTCATAATATAATAGAGACAGTAGATCTAGCTGGTCTGTCATAATATAATAGAGACAGTAGATCTAGCTGGTCTGTCATAATATAATAGAGACAGTAGATCTAGCTGGTCTGTCATAATATAATAGAGACAGTAGATCTAGCTGGTCTGTCATAATATAATAGAGACAGTAGATCTAGCTGGTCTGTCATAATATAATAGAGACAGTAGATCTAGCTGGTCTGTCATAATATAATAGAGACAGTAGATCTAGCTGGTCTGTCATAATATAATAGAGACAGTAGATCTAGCTGGTCTGTCATAATATAATAGAGACAGTAGATCTAGCTGGTCTGTCATAATATAATAGAGACAGTAGATCTAGCTGGTCTGTCATAATATAATAGAGACAGTAGATCTAGCTGGTCTGTCATAATATAATAGAGACAGTAGATCTAGCTGGTCTGTCATAATATAATAGAGACAGTAGATCTAGCTGGTCTGTCATAATATAATAGAGACAGTAGATCTAGCTGGTCTGTCATAATATAATAGAGACAGTAGATCTAGCTGGTCTGTCATAATATAATAGAGACAGTAGATCTAGCTGGTCTGTCATAATATAATAGAGACAGTAGATCTAGCTGGTCTGTCATAATATAATAGAGACAGTAGATCTAGCTGGTCTGTCATAATATAATAGAGACAGTAGATCTAGCTGGTCTGTCATAATATAATAGAGACAGTAGATCTAGCTGGTCTGTCATAATATAATAGAGACAGTAGATCTAGCTGGTCTGTCATAATATAATAGAGACAGTAGATCTAGCTGGTCTGTCATAATATAATAGAGACAGTAGATCTAGCTGGTCTGTCATAATATAATAGAGACAGTAGATCTAGCTGGTCTGTCATAATATAATAGAGACAGTAGATCTAGCTGGTCTGTCATAATATAATAGAGACAGTAGATCTAGCTGGTCTGTCATAATATAATAGAGACAGTAGATCTAGCTGGTCTGTCATAATATAATAGAGACAGTAGATCTAGCTGGTCTGTCATAATATAATAGAGACAGTAGATCTAGCTGGTCTGTCATAATATAATAGAGACAGTAGATCTAGCTGGTCTGTCATAATATAATAGAGACAGTAGATCTAGCTGGTCTGTCATAATATAATAGAGACAGTAGATCTAGCTGGTCTGTCATAATATAATAGAGACAGTAGATCTAGCTGGTCTGTCATAATATAATAGAGACAGTAGATCTAGCTGGTCTGTCATAATATAATAGAGACAGTAGATCTAGCTGGTCTGTCATAATATAATAGAGACAGTAGATCTAGCTGGTCTGTCATAATATAATAGAGACAGTAGATCTAGCTGGTCTGTCATAATATAATAGAGACAGTAGATCTAGCTGGTCTGTCATAATATAATAGAGACAGTAGATCTAGCTGGTCTGTCATAATATAATAGAGACAGTAGATCTAGCTGGTCTGTCATAATATAATAGAGACAGTAGATCTAGCTGGTCTGTCATAATATAATAGAGACAGTAGATCTAGCTGGTCTGTCATAATATAATAGAGACAGTAGATCTAGCTGGTCTGTCATAATATAATAGAGACAGTAGATCTAGCTGGTCTGTCATAATATAATAGAGACAGTAGATCTAGCTGGTCTGTCATAATATAATAGAGACAGTAGATCTAGCTGGTCTGTCATAATATAATAGAGACAGTAGATCTAGCTGGTCTGTCATAATATAATAGAGACAGTAGATCTAGCTGGTCTGTCATAATATAATAGAGACAGTAGATCTAGCTGGTCTGTCATAATATAATAGAGACAGTAGATCTAGCTGGTCTGTCATAATATAATAGAGACAGTAGATCTAGCTGGTCTGTCATAATATAATAGAGACAGTAGATCTAGCTGGTCTGTCATAATATAATAGAGACAGTAGATCTAGCTGGTCTGTCATAATATAATAGAGACAGTAGATCTAGCTGGTCTGTCATAATATAATAGAGACAGTAGATCTAGCTGGTCTGTCATAATATAATAGAGACAGTAGATCTAGCTGGTCTGTCATAATATAATAGAGACAGTAGATCTAGCTGGTCTGTCATAATATAATAGAGACAGTAGATCTAGCTGGTCTGTCATAATATAATAGAGACAGTAGATCTAGCTGGTCTGTCATAATATAATAGAGACAGTAGATCTAGCTGGTCTGTCATAATATAATAGAGACAGTAGATCTAGCTGGTCTGTCATAATATAATAGAGACAGTAGATCTAGCTGGTCTGTCATAATATAATAGAGACAGTAGATCTAGCTGGTCTGTCATAATATAATAGAGACAGTAGATCTAGCTGGTCTGTCATAATATAATAGAGACAGTAGATCTAGCTGGTCTGTCATAATATAATAGAGACAGTAGATCTAGCTGGTCTGTCATAATATAATAGAGACAGTAGATCTAGCTGGTCTGTCATAATATAATAGAGACAGTAGATCTAGCTGGTCTGTCATAATATAATAGAGACAGTAGATCTAGCTGGTCTGTCATAATATAATAGAGACAGTAGATCTAGCTGGTCTGTCATAATATAATAGAGACAGTAGATCTAGCTGGTCTGTCATAATATAATAGAGACAGTAGATCTAGCTGGTCTGTCATAATATAATAGAGACAGTAGATCTAGCTGGTCTGTCATAATATAATAGAGACAGTAGATCTAGCTGGTCTGTCATAATATAATAGAGACAGTAGATCTAGCTGGTCTGTCATAATATAATAGAGACAGTAGATCTAGCTGGTCTGTCATAATATAATAGAGACAGTAGATCTAGCTGGTCTGTCATAATATAATAGAGACAGTAGATCTAGCTGGTCTGTCATAATATAATAGAGACAGTAGATCTAGCTGGTCTGTCATAATATAATAGAGACAGTAGATCTAGCTGGTCTGTCATAATATAATAGAGACAGTAGATCTAGCTGGTCTGTCATAATATAATAGAGACAGTAGATCTAGCTGGTCTGTCATAATATAATAGAGACAGTAGATCTAGCTGGTCTGTCATAATATAATAGAGACAGTAGATCTAGCTGGTCTGTCATAATATAATAGAGACAGTAGATCTAGCTGGTCTGTCATAATATAATAGAGACAGTAGATCTAGCTGGTCTGTCATAATATAATAGAGACAGTAGATCTAGCTGGTCTGTCATAATATAATAGAGACAGTAGATCTAGCTGGTCTGTCATAATATAATAGAGACAGTAGATCTAGCTGGTCTGTCATAATATAATAGAGACAGTAGATCTAGCTGGTCTGTCATAATATAATAGAGACAGTAGATCTAGCTGGTCTGTCATAATATAATAGAGACAGTAGATCTAGCTGGTCTGTCATAATATAATAGAGACAGTAGATCTAGCTGGTCTGTCATAATATAATAGAGACAGTAGATCTAGCTGGTCTGTCATAATATAATAGAGACAGTAGATCTAGCTGGTCTGTCATAATATAATAGAGACAGTAGATCTAGCTGGTCTGTCATAATATAATAGAGACAGTAGATCTAGCTGGTCTGTCATAATATAATAGAGACAGTAGATCTAGCTGGTCTGTCATAATATAATAGAGACAGTAGATCTAGCTGGTCTGTCATAATATAATAGAGACAGTAGATCTAGCTGGTCTGTCATAATATAATAGAGACAGTAGATCTAGCTGGTCTGTCATAATATAATAGAGACAGTAGATCTAGCTGGTCTGTCATAATATAATAGAGACAGTAGATCTAGCTGGTCTGTCATAATATAATAGAGACAGTAGATCTAGCTGGTCTGTCATAATATAATAGAGACAGTAGATCTAGCTGGTCTGTCATAATATAATAGAGACAGTAGATCTAGCTGGTCTGTCATAATATAATAGAGACAGTAGATCTAGCTGGTCTGTCATAATATAATAGAGACAGTAGATCTAGCTGGTCTGTCATAATATAATAGAGACAGTAGATCTAGCTGGTCTGTCATAATATAATAGAGACAGTAGATCTAGCTGGTCTGTCATAATATAATAGAGACAGTAGATCTAGCTGGTCTGTCATAATATAATAGAGACAGTAGATCTAGCTGGTCTGTCATAATATAATAGAGACAGTAGATCTAGCTGGTCTGTCATAATATAATAGAGACAGTAGATCTAGCTGGTCTGTCATAATATAATAGAGACAGTAGATCTAGCTGGTCTGTCATAATATAATAGAGACAGTAGATCTAGCTGGTCTGTCATAATATAATAGAGACAGTAGATCTAGCTGGTCTGTCATAATATAATAGAGACAGTAGATCTAGCTGGTCTGTCATAATATAATAGAGACAGTAGATCTAGCTGGTCTGTCATAATATAATAGAGACAGTAGATCTAGCTGGTCTGTCATAATATAATAGAGACAGTAGATCTAGCTGGTCTGTCATAATATAATAGAGACAGTAGATCTAGCTGGTCTGTCATAATATAATAGAGACAGTAGATCTAGCTGGTCTGTCATAATATAATAGAGACAGTAGATCTAGCTGGTCTGTCATAATATAATAGAGACAGTAGATCTAGCTGGTCTGTCATAATATAATAGAGACAGTAGATCTAGCTGGTCTGTCATAATATAATAGAGACAGTAGATCTAGCTGGTCTGTCATAATATAATAGAGACAGTAGATCTAGCTGGTCTGTCATAATATAATAGAGACAGTAGATCTAGCTGGTCTGTCATAATATAATAGAGACAGTAGATCTAGCTGGTCTGTCATAATATAATAGAGACAGTAGATCTAGCTGGTCTGTCATAATATAATAGAGACAGTAGATCTAGCTGGTCTGTCATAATATAATAGAGACAGTAGATCTAGCTGGTCTGTCATAATATAATAGAGACAGTAGATCTAGCTGGTCTGTCATAATATAATAGAGACAGTAGATCTAGCTGGTCTGTCATAATATAATAGAGACAGTAGATCTAGCTGGTCTGTCATAATATAATAGAGACAGTAGATCTAGCTGGTCTGTCATAATATAATAGAGACAGTAGATCTAGCTGGTCTGTCATAATATAATAGAGACAGTAGATCTAGCTGGTCTGTCATAATATAATAGAGACAGTAGATCTAGCTGGTCTGTCATAATATAATAGAGACAGTAGATCTAGCTGGTCTGTCATAATATAATAGAGACAGTAGATCTAGCTGGTCTGTCATAATATAATAGAGACAGTAGATCTAGCTGGTCTGTCATAATATAATAGAGACAGTAGATCTAGCTGGTCTGTCATAATATAATAGAGACAGTAGATCTAGCTGGTCTGTCATAATATAATAGAGACAGTAGATCTAGCTGGTCTGTCATAATATAATAGAGACAGTAGATCTAGCTGGTCTGTCATAATATAATAGAGACAGTAGATCTAGCTGGTCTGTCATAATATAATAGAGACAGTAGATCTAGCTGGTCTGTCATAATATAATAGAGACAGTAGATCTAGCTGGTCTGTCATAATATAATAGAGACAGTAGATCTAGCTGGTCTGTCATAATATAATAGAGACAGTAGATCTAGCTGGTCTGTCATAATATAATAGAGACAGTAGATCTAGCTGGTCTGTCATAATATAATAGAGACAGTAGATCTAGCTGGTCTGTCATAATATAATAGAGACAGTAGATCTAGCTGGTCTGTCATAATATAATAGAGACAGTAGATCTAGCTGGTCTGTCATAATATAATAGAGACAGTAGATCTAGCTGGTCTGTCATAATATAATAGAGACAGTAGATCTAGCTGGTCTGTCATAATATAATAGAGACAGTAGATCTAGCTGGTCTGTCATAATATAATAGAGACAGTAGATCTAGCTGGTCTGTCATAATATAATAGAGACAGTAGATCTAGCTGGTCTGTCATAATATAATAGAGACAGTAGATCTAGCTGGTCTGTCATAATATAATAGAGACAGTAGATCTAGCTGGTCTGTCATAATATAATAGAGACAGTAGATCTAGCTGGTCTGTCATAATATAATAGAGACAGTAGATCTAGCTGGTCTGTCATAATATAATAGAGACAGTAGATCTAGCTGGTCTGTCATAATATAATAGAGACAGTAGATCTAGCTGGTCTGTCATAATATAATAGAGACAGTAGATCTAGCTGGTCTGTCATAATATAATAGAGACAGTAGATCTAGCTGGTCTGTCATAATATAATAGAGACAGTAGATCTAGCTGGTCTGTCATAATATAATAGAGACAGTAGATCTAGCTGGTCTGTCATAATATAATAGAGACAGTAGATCTAGCTGGTCTGTCATAATATAATAGAGACAGTAGATCTAGCTGGTCTGTCATAATATAATAGAGACAGTAGATCTAGCTGGTCTGTCATAATATAATAGAGACAGTAGATCTAGCTGGTCTGTCATAATATAATAGAGACAGTAGATCTAGCTGGTCTGTCATAATATAATAGAGACAGTAGATCTAGCTGGTCTGTCATAATATAATAGAGACAGTAGATCTAGCTGGTCTGTCATAATATAATAGAGACAGTAGATCTAGCTGGTCTGTCATAATATAATAGAGACAGTAGATCTAGCTGGTCTGTCATAATATAATAGAGACAGTAGATCTAGCTGGTCTGTCATAATATAATAGAGACAGTAGATCTAGCTGGTCTGTCATAATATAATAGAGACAGTAGATCTAGCTGGTCTGTCATAATATAATAGAGACAGTAGATCTAGCTGGTCTGTCATAATATAATAGAGACAGTAGATCTAGCTGGTCTGTCATAATATAATAGAGACAGTAGATCTAGCTGGTCTGTCATAATATAATAGAGACAGTAGATCTAGCTGGTCTGTCATAATATAATAGAGACAGTAGATCTAGCTGGTCTGTCATAATATAATAGAGACAGTAGATCTAGCTGGTCTGTCATAATATAATAGAGACAGTAGATCTAGCTGGTCTGTCATAATATAATAGAGACAGTAGATCTAGCTGGTCTGTCATAATATAATAGAGACAGTAGATCTAGCTGGTCTGTCATAATATAATAGAGACAGTAGATCTAGCTGGTCTGTCATAATATAATAGAGACAGTAGATCTAGCTGGTCTGTCATAATATAATAGAGACAGTAGATCTAGCTGGTCTGTCATAATATAATAGAGACAGTAGATCTAGCTGGTCTGTCATAATATAATAGAGACAGTAGATCTAGCTGGTCTGTCATAATATAATAGAGACAGTAGATCTAGCTGGTCTGTCATAATATAATAGAGACAGTAGATCTAGCTGGTCTGTCATAATATAATAGAGACAGTAGATCTAGCTGGTCTGTCATAATATAATAGAGACAGTAGATCTAGCTGGTCTGTCATAATATAATAGAGACAGTAGATCTAGCTGGTCTGTCATAATATAATAGAGACAGTAGATCTAGCTGGTCTGTCATAATATAATAGAGACAGTAGATCTAGCTGGTCTGTCATAATATAATAGAGACAGTAGATCTAGCTGGTCTGTCATAATATAATAGAGACAGTAGATCTAGCTGGTCTGTCATAATATAATAGAGACAGTAGATCTAGCTGGTCTGTCATAATATAATAGAGACAGTAGATCTAGCTGGTCTGTCATAATATAATAGAGACAGTAGATCTAGCTGGTCTGTCATAATATAATAGAGACAGTAGATCTAGCTGGTCTGTCATAATATAATAGAGACAGTAGATCTAGCTGGTCTGTCATAATATAATAGAGACAGTAGATCTAGCTGGTCTGTCATAATATAATAGAGACAGTAGATCTAGCTGGTCTGTCATAATATAATAGAGACAGTAGATCTAGCTGGTCTGTCATAATATAATAGAGACAGTAGATCTAGCTGGTCTGTCATAATATAATAGAGACAGTAGATCTAGCTGGTCTGTCATAATATAATAGAGACAGTAGATCTAGCTGGTCTGTCATAATATAATAGAGACAGTAGATCTAGCTGGTCTGTCATAATATAATAGAGACAGTAGATCTAGCTGGTCTGTCATAATATAATAGAGACAGTAGATCTAGCTGGTCTGTCATAATATAATAGAGACAGTAGATCTAGCTGGTCTGTCATAATATAATAGAGACAGTAGATCTAGCTGGTCTGTCATAATATAATAGAGACAGTAGATCTAGCTGGTCTGTCATAATATAATAGAGACAGTAGATCTAGCTGGTCTGTCATAATATAATAGAGACAGTAGATCTAGCTGGTCTGTCATAATATAATAGAGACAGTAGATCTAGCTGGTCTGTCATAATATAATAGAGACAGTAGATCTAGCTGGTCTGTCATAATATAATAGAGACAGTAGATCTAGCTGGTCTGTCATAATATAATAGAGACAGTAGATCTAGCTGGTCTGTCATAATATAATAGAGACAGTAGATCTAGCTGGTCTGTCATAATATAATAGAGACAGTAGATCTAGCTGGTCTGTCATAATATAATAGAGACAGTAGATCTAGCTGGTCTGTCATAATATAATAGAGACAGTAGATCTAGCTGGTCTGTCATAATATAATAGAGACAGTAGATCTAGCTGGTCTGTCATAATATAATAGAGACAGTAGATCTAGCTGGTCTGTCATAATATAATAGAGACAGTAGATCTAGCTGGTCTGTCATAATATAATAGAGACAGTAGATCTAGCTGGTCTGTCATAATATAATAGAGACAGTAGATCTAGCTGGTCTGTCATAATATAATAGAGACAGTAGATCTAGCTGGTCTGTCATAATATAATAGAGACAGTAGATCTAGCTGGTCTGTCATAATATAATAGAGACAGTAGATCTAGCTGGTCTGTCATAATATAATAGAGACAGTAGATCTAGCTGGTCTGTCATAATATAATAGAGACAGTAGATCTAGCTGGTCTGTCATAATATAATAGAGACAGTAGATCTAGCTGGTCTGTCATAATATAATAGAGACAGTAGATCTAGCTGGTCTGTCATAATATAATAGAGACAGTAGATCTAGCTGGTCTGTCATAATATAATAGAGACAGTAGATCTAGCTGGTCTGTCATAATATAATAGAGACAGTAGATCTAGCTGGTCTGTCATAATATAATAGAGACAGTAGATCTAGCTGGTCTGTCATAATATAATAGAGACAGTAGATCTAGCTGGTCTGTCATAATATAATAGAGACAGTAGATCTAGCTGGTCTGTCATAATATAATAGAGACAGTAGATCTAGCTGGTCTGTCATAATATAATAGAGACAGTAGATCTAGCTGGTCTGTCATAATATAATAGAGACAGTAGATCTAGCTGGTCTGTCATAATATAATAGAGACAGTAGATCTAGCTGGTCTGTCATAATATAATAGAGACAGTAGATCTAGCTGGTCTGTCATAATATAATAGAGACAGTAGATCTAGCTGGTCTGTCATAATATAATAGAGACAGTAGATCTAGCTGGTCTGTCATAATATAATAGAGACAGTAGATCTAGCTGGTCTGTCATAATATAATAGAGACAGTAGATCTAGCTGGTCTGTCATAATATAATAGAGACAGTAGATCTAGCTGGTCTGTCATAATATAATAGAGACAGTAGATCTAGCTGGTCTGTCATAATATAATAGAGACAGTAGATCTAGCTGGTCTGTCATAATATAATAGAGACAGTAGATCTAGCTGGTCTGTCATAATATAATAGAGACAGTAGATCTAGCTGGTCTGTCATAATATAATAGAGACAGTAGATCTAGCTGGTCTGTCATAATATAATAGAGACAGTAGATCTAGCTGGTCTGTCATAATATAATAGAGACAGTAGATCTAGCTGGTCTGTCATAATATAATAGAGACAGTAGATCTAGCTGGTCTGTCATAATATAATAGAGACAGTAGATCTAGCTGGTCTGTCATAATATAATAGAGACAGTAGATCTAGCTGGTCTGTCATAATATAATAGAGACAGTAGATCTAGCTGGTCTGTCATAATATAATAGAGACAGTAGATCTAGCTGGTCTGTCATAATATAATAGAGACAGTAGATCTAGCTGGTCTGTCATAATATAATAGAGACAGTAGATCTAGCTGGTCTGTCATAATATAATAGAGACAGTAGATCTAGCTGGTCTGTCATAATATAATAGAGACAGTAGATCTAGCTGGTCTGTCATAATATAATAGAGACAGTAGATCTAGCTGGTCTGTCATAATATAATAGAGACAGTAGATCTAGCTGGTCTGTCATAATATAATAGAGACAGTAGATCTAGCTGGTCTGTCATAATATAATAGAGACAGTAGATCTAGCTGGTCTGTCATAATATAATAGAGACAGTAGATCTAGCTGGTCTGTCATAATATAATAGAGACAGTAGATCTAGCTGGTCTGTCATAATATAATAGAGACAGTAGATCTAGCTGGTCTGTCATAATATAATAGAGACAGTAGATCTAGCTGGTCTGTCATAATATAATAGAGACAGTAGATCTAGCTGGTCTGTCATAATATAATAGAGACAGTAGATCTAGCTGGTCTGTCATAATATAATAGAGACAGTAGATCTAGCTGGTCTGTCATAATATAATAGAGACAGTAGATCTAGCTGGTCTGTCATAATATAATAGAGACAGTAGATCTAGCTGGTCTGTCATAATATAATAGAGACAGTAGATCTAGCTGGTCTGTCATAATATAATAGAGACAGTAGATCTAGCTGGTCTGTCATAATATAATAGAGACAGTAGATCTAGCTGGTCTGTCATAATATAATAGAGACAGTAGATCTAGCTGGTCTGTCATAATATAATAGAGACAGTAGATCTAGCTGGTCTGTCATAATATAATAGAGACAGTAGATCTAGCTGGTCTGTCATAATATAATAGAGACAGTAGATCTAGCTGGTCTGTCATAATATAATAGAGACAGTAGATCTAGCTGGTCTGTCATAATATAATAGAGACAGTAGATCTAGCTGGTCTGTCATAATATAATAGAGACAGTAGATCTAGCTGGTCTGTCATAATATAATAGAGACAGTAGATCTAGCTGGTCTGTCATAATATAATAGAGACAGTAGATCTAGCTGGTCTGTCATAATATAATAGAGACAGTAGATCTAGCTGGTCTGTCATAATATAATAGAGACAGTAGATCTAGCTGGTCTGTCATAATATAATAGAGACAGTAGATCTAGCTGGTCTGTCATAATATAATAGAGACAGTAGATCTAGCTGGTCTGTCATAATATAATAGAGACAGTAGATCTAGCTGGTCTGTCATAATATAATAGAGACAGTAGATCTAGCTGGTCTGTCATAATATAATAGAGACAGTAGATCTAGCTGGTCTGTCATAATATAATAGAGACAGTAGATCTAGCTGGTCTGTCATAATATAATAGAGACAGTAGATCTAGCTGGTCTGTCATAATATAATAGAGACAGTAGATCTAGCTGGTCTGTCATAATATAATAGAGACAGTAGATCTAGCTGGTCTGTCATAATATAATAGAGACAGTAGATCTAGCTGGTCTGTCATAATATAATAGAGACAGTAGATCTAGCTGGTCTGTCATAATATAATAGAGACAGTAGATCTAGCTGGTCTGTCATAATATAATAGAGACAGTAGATCTAGCTGGTCTGTCATAATATAATAGAGACAGTAGATCTAGCTGGTCTGTCATAATATAATAGAGACAGTAGATCTAGCTGGTCTGTCATAATATAATAGAGACAGTAGATCTAGCTGGTCTGTCATAATATAATAGAGACAGTAGATCTAGCTGGTCTGTCATAATATAATAGAGACAGTAGATCTAGCTGGTCTGTCATAATATAATAGAGACAGTAGATCTAGCTGGTCTGTCATAATATAATAGAGACAGTAGATCTAGCTGGTCTGTCATAATATAATAGAGACAGTAGATCTAGCTGGTCTGTCATAATATAATAGAGACAGTAGATCTAGCTGGTCTGTCATAATATAATAGAGACAGTAGATCTAGCTGGTCTGTCATAATATAATAGAGACAGTAGATCTAGCTGGTCTGTCATAATATAATAGAGACAGTAGATCTAGCTGGTCTGTCATAATATAATAGAGACAGTAGATCTAGCTGGTCTGTCATAATATAATAGAGACAGTAGATCTAGCTGGTCTGTCATAATATAATAGAGACAGTAGATCTAGCTGGTCTGTCATAATATAATAGAGACAGTAGATCTAGCTGGTCTGTCATAATATAATAGAGACAGTAGATCTAGCTGGTCTGTCATAATATAATAGAGACAGTAGATCTAGCTGGTCTGTCATAATATAATAGAGACAGTAGATCTAGCTGGTCTGTCATAATATAATAGAGACAGTAGATCTAGCTGGTCTGTCATAATATAATAGAGACAGTAGATCTAGCTGGTCTGTCATAATATAATAGAGACAGTAGATCTAGCTGGTCTGTCATAATATAATAGAGACAGTAGATCTAGCTGGTCTGTCATAATATAATAGAGACAGTAGATCTAGCTGGTCTGTCATAATATAATAGAGACAGTAGATCTAGCTGGTCTGTCATAATATAATAGAGACAGTAGATCTAGCTGGTCTGTCATAATATAATAGAGACAGTAGATCTAGCTGGTCTGTCATAATATAATAGAGACAGTAGATCTAGCTGGTCTGTCATAATATAATAGAGACAGTAGATCTAGCTGGTCTGTCATAATATAATAGAGACAGTAGATCTAGCTGGTCTGTCATAATATAATAGAGACAGTAGATCTAGCTGGTCTGTCATAATATAATAGAGACAGTAGATCTAGCTGGTCTGTCATAATATAATAGAGACAGTAGATCTAGCTGGTCTGTCATAATATAATAGAGACAGTAGATCTAGCTGGTCTGTCATAATATAATAGAGACAGTAGATCTAGCTGGTCTGTCATAATATAATAGAGACAGTAGATCTAGCTGGTCTGTCATAATATAATAGAGACAGTAGATCTAGCTGGTCTGTCATAATATAATAGAGACAGTAGATCTAGCTGGTCTGTCATAATATAATAGAGACAGTAGATCTAGCTGGTCTGTCATAATATAATAGAGACAGTAGATCTAGCTGGTCTGTCATAATATAATAGAGACAGTAGATCTAGCTGGTCTGTCATAATATAATAGAGACAGTAGATCTAGCTGGTCTGTCATAATATAATAGAGACAGTAGATCTAGCTGGTCTGTCATAATATAATAGAGACAGTAGATCTAGCTGGTCTGTCATAATATAATAGAGACAGTAGATCTAGCTGGTCTGTCATAATATAATAGAGACAGTAGATCTAGCTGGTCTGTCATAATATAATAGAGACAGTAGATCTAGCTGGTCTGTCATAATATAATAGAGACAGTAGATCTAGCTGGTCTGTCATAATATAATAGAGACAGTAGATCTAGCTGGTCTGTCATAATATAATAGAGACAGTAGATCTAGCTGGTCTGTCATAATATAATAGAGACAGTAGATCTAGCTGGTCTGTCATAATATAATAGAGACAGTAGATCTAGCTGGTCTGTCATAATATAATAGAGACAGTAGATCTAGCTGGTCTGTCATAATATAATAGAGACAGTAGATCTAGCTGGTCTGTCATAATATAATAGAGACAGTAGATCTAGCTGGTCTGTCATAATATAATAGAGACAGTAGATCTAGCTGGTCTGTCATAATATAATAGAGACAGTAGATCTAGCTGGTCTGTCATAATATAATAGAGACAGTAGATCTAGCTGGTCTGTCATAATATAATAGAGACAGTAGATCTAGCTGGTCTGTCATAATATAATAGAGACAGTAGATCTAGCTGGTCTGTCATAATATAATAGAGACAGTAGATCTAGCTGGTCTGTCATAATATAATAGAGACAGTAGATCTAGCTGGTCTGTCATAATATAATAGAGACAGTAGATCTAGCTGGTCTGTCATAATATAATAGAGACAGTAGATCTAGCTGGTCTGTCATAATATAATAGAGACAGTAGATCTAGCTGGTCTGTCATAATATAATAGAGACAGTAGATCTAGCTGGTCTGTCATAATATAATAGAGACAGTAGATCTAGCTGGTCTGTCATAATATAATAGAGACAGTAGATCTAGCTGGTCTGTCATAATATAATAGAGACAGTAGATCTAGCTGGTCTGTCATAATATAATAGAGACAGTAGATCTAGCTGGTCTGTCATAATATAATAGAGACAGTAGATCTAGCTGGTCTGTCATAATATAATAGAGACAGTAGATCTAGCTGGTCTGTCATAATATAATAGAGACAGTAGATCTAGCTGGTCTGTCATAATATAATAGAGACAGTAGATCTAGCTGGTCTGTCATAATATAATAGAGACAGTAGATCTAGCTGGTCTGTCATAATATAATAGAGACAGTAGATCTAGCTGGTCTGTCATAATATAATAGAGACAGTAGATCTAGCTGGTCTGTCATAATATAATAGAGACAGTAGATCTAGCTGGTCTGTCATAATATAATAGAGACAGTAGATCTAGCTGGTCTGTCATAATATAATAGAGACAGTAGATCTAGCTGGTCTGTCATAATATAATAGAGACAGTAGATCTAGCTGGTCTGTCATAATATAATAGAGACAGTAGATCTAGCTGGTCTGTCATAATATAATAGAGACAGTAGATCTAGCTGGTCTGTCATAATATAATAGAGACAGTAGATCTAGCTGGTCTGTCATAATATAATAGAGACAGTAGATCTAGCTGGTCTGTCATAATATAATAGAGACAGTAGATCTAGCTGGTCTGTCATAATATAATAGAGACAGTAGATCTAGCTGGTCTGTCATAATATAATAGAGACAGTAGATCTAGCTGGTCTGTCATAATATAATAGAGACAGTAGATCTAGCTGGTCTGTCATAATATAATAGAGACAGTAGATCTAGCTGGTCTGTCATAATATAATAGAGACAGTAGATCTAGCTGGTCTGTCATAATATAATAGAGACAGTAGATCTAGCTGGTCTGTCATAATATAATAGAGACAGTAGATCTAGCTGGTCTGTCATAATATAATAGAGACAGTAGATCTAGCTGGTCTGTCATAATATAATAGAGACAGTAGATCTAGCTGGTCTGTCATAATATAATAGAGACAGTAGATCTAGCTGGTCTGTCATAATATAATAGAGACAGTAGATCTAGCTGGTCTGTCATAATATAATAGAGACAGTAGATCTAGCTGGTCTGTCATAATATAATAGAGACAGTAGATCTAGCTGGTCTGTCATAATATAATAGAGACAGTAGATCTAGCTGGTCTGTCATAATATAATAGAGACAGTAGATCTAGCTGGTCTGTCATAATATAATAGAGACAGTAGATCTAGCTGGTCTGTCATAATATAATAGAGACAGTAGATCTAGCTGGTCTGTCATAATATAATAGAGACAGTAGATCTAGCTGGTCTGTCATAATATAATAGAGACAGTAGATCTAGCTGGTCTGTCATAATATAATAGAGACAGTAGATCTAGCTGGTCTGTCATAATATAATAGAGACAGTAGATCTAGCTGGTCTGTCATAATATAATAGAGACAGTAGATCTAGCTGGTCTGTCATAATATAATAGAGACAGTAGATCTAGCTGGTCTGTCATAATATAATAGAGACAGTAGATCTAGCTGGTCTGTCATAATATAATAGAGACAGTAGATCTAGCTGGTCTGTCATAATATAATAGAGACAGTAGATCTAGCTGGTCTGTCATAATATAATAGAGACAGTAGATCTAGCTGGTCTGTCATAATATAATAGAGACAGTAGATCTAGCTGGTCTGTCATAATATAATAGAGACAGTAGATCTAGCTGGTCTGTCATAATATAATAGAGACAGTAGATCTAGCTGGTCTGTCATAATATAATAGAGACAGTAGATCTAGCTGGTCTGTCATAATATAATAGAGACAGTAGATCTAGCTGGTCTGTCATAATATAATAGAGACAGTAGATCTAGCTGGTCTGTCATAATATAATAGAGACAGTAGATCTAGCTGGTCTGTCATAATATAATAGAGACAGTAGATCTAGCTGGTCTGTCATAATATAATAGAGACAGTAGATCTAGCTGGTCTGTCATAATATAATAGAGACAGTAGATCTAGCTGGTCTGTCATAATATAATAGAGACAGTAGATCTAGCTGGTCTGTCATAATATAATAGAGAGAGTAGATCTAGCTGGTCTGTCATAATATAATAGAGACAGTAGATCTAGCTGGTCTGTCATAATATAATAGAGACAGTAGATCTAGCTGGTCTGTCATAATATAATAGAGACAGTAGATCTAGCTGGTCTGTCATAATATAATAGAGACAGTAGATCTAGCTGGTCTGTCATAATATAATAGAGACAGTAGATCTAGCTGGTCTGTCATAATATAATAGAGACAGTAGATCTAGCTGGTCTGTCATAATATAATAGAGACAGTAGATAATAGAGACAGTAGATCCAGCTGGTCTGTCATAATATAATAGAGACAAGTAGATCTAGCTGGTCTGTCATAATATAATAGAGACAGTAGATCTAGCTGGTCTTTCATAATATAATAGAGACAGTAGATTCCAGCTGTCTGTCATAATATAATAGAGACAGTAGATTTACCTGGTTTGTCATGTATAATAGAGACAGTAGATCTAGCTGGTCTGTCATAATATAATAGAGAGAGTAGATCTAGCTGGTCTGTCATAATATAATAGAGACAGTAGATCTAGCTGGTCTGTCATAATAGAATAGAGACAGTAGATCTAGCTGGTCTGTCATATTATAATAGAGACAGTAGATCTAGCTGTCTGTCATAATATAATAGAGACAGTAGATCTAGCTCTCTGTCATAATATAATGAGACAGTATACAGGACATAAAAGGCTGCTTCCAACTGTTCTACCACAGATGCCGGGAGCTGACACTGTCGTGGTCCATGTGGGGTCAAATAACATCAGGAGGGCTAGCTCTGAACATTTGAAAATTGATTTTAAAGAACTGATTTTAGCACTAAAAGACTGATTTTAGCACCAAAAAATGGCCAATCATTTCAGGTCCAGTACCATCGTTGGGCCCAGGTGGTGGGAGATTCAGCAGACTGCACACCTGGCTAAAATGCTTCTGTAGCTCTGCTACATTATTACACCATGGGCAACATTTACTGGCAAACTATTCCTTTTTAGACACATTTTTTCAACTCATCATTTATCTACTGACCACTGCATTTAGGGGGATAGTTACTTACTGAAATGTACATTTCTTGCAAAAGTATTCACCCCCCATGGCATATTTCCTCTTTTGTTGCATTGTAACCTGGAAATGAAATAGATTTGAGGGGGGGGGGTGTATCATTTGATTTACACAACATGCCTACCACTTTCAAGGAAAAACTGGCTCCAGCTCCTTCAAGTTGGATGGTTCCGCTGGTGTACAGTAATCTTTAAGTCATACCACATATTCTCAGTTGGATTGAGGTCTGGGCTTTGACTAGGCTATTCCAATACATTTCAATTTGTCCCCTTTAATCACTTGAGTGTTGCTTTAGCAGTATGCTTAGGGTCATTGTCCTGCTAGAAGATAAACCTCTGTCCCAATCTCAAATCTCTGGAAGACTGAAACAGGTTTCCCTCAAGAATTTCCCTGTATTTAGCTTCATCCATCATTCCTTCAATTCTGACAAGTTTCCCAGTACCTGCCTTAGGTGTTGAGTTTGCACCAGACATAGCGTTTTCCTTGATGGCCAAAAAGCTCAACTTATTTTTTTTCTTTAAGCAACGTATTTTTTCTGGCCACTCTTCCAAAAAGCGTATGGCTTAAAGTGGTGCCATGAACAGATAATCTCTGCTGTGGAGTGTACGGCTTAAAGTGGTGCCATGAACAGATAATCTCTGCGTGGAGTGTACGGCTTAAAGTGGTGCCATGAACAGATAATCTCTGCTGTGGAGTGTACGGCTTAAAGTGGTGCCATGAACAGATAATCTCTGCTGTGGAGTGTATGGCTTAAAAGTGGTGCCATGAACAGATAATCTCTGCTGTGGAGTGTATGGCTTAAAGTGGTGCCATGAACAGATAATCTCTGCTGTGGAGTGTACGGCTTAAAGTGGTGCCATGAACAGATAATCTCTGCTGTGGAGTGTATGGCTTAAGTGGTGCCATGAACAGATCATCTCTGCTGTGGAGTGTATGGCTTAAAGTGGTGCCATGAACAGATAATCTCTGCTGTGGAGTGTACGGCTTAAAGTGGTGCCATGAACAGATATCTCTGCTGTGGAGTGTATGGCTTAAAGTGGTGCCATGAACAGATAATCTCTGCTGTGGAGTGTATGGCTTAAAGTGGTGCCATGAACAGATAATCTCTGCTGTGGAGTGTAACGGCTTAAAGTGGTGCCATGAACAGATAATCTCTGCTGTGGAGCGTATGGCTTAAAGTGGTGCCATGAACAGATAATCTCTGCTGTGGAGTGTATGGCTTAAAGTGGTGCCATGAACAGATAATCTCTGCTGTGGAGTGTACGGCTTAAAGTGGTGCCAGGTGAACAGATAATCTCTGCTGTGGAGTGTATGGCTTAAAGTGGTGCCATGAACAGATAATCTCTGCTGTGGAGTGTATGGCTTAAAGTGGTGCCATGAACAGATAATCTCTGCTGTGGAGTGTACGGCTTAAAGTGGTGCCATGAACAGATAATCTCTGCTGTGGAGCGTATGGCTTAAAGTGGTGCCATGAACAGATAATCTCTGCTGTGGAGTGTATGGCTTAAAGTGGTGCCATGAACAGATAATCTCTGCTGTGGAGTGTACGGCTTAAAGTGGTGCCATGAACAGATAATCTCTGCTGTGGAGTGTACGGCTTAAAGTGGTGCCATGAACAGATAATCTCTGCTGTGGAGTGTATGGCTTAAAGTGGTGCCATGAACAGATAATCTCTGCTGTGGAGTGTACGGCTTAAAGTGGTGCCATGAACAGATAATCTCTGCTGTGGAGTGTACGGCTTAAGTGGTGCCATGAACAGTAATCTCTGCTGTGGAGTGTATGGCTTAAAGTGGTGCCATGAACAGATAATCTCTGCTGTGGAGTGTACGGCTTAAAGTGGTGCCATGAACAGATAATCTCTGCTGTGGAGTAGTACGGCTTAAAGTGGCCATGAACAGATAATCTCTGCTGTGGAGTGTACGGCTTAAAGTGGTGCCATGAACGATATCTCTGCTGTGGAGTGTATGGCTTAAAGTGGTGCCATGAACAGATAATCTCTGCTGTGGAGTGTATGGTAAAGTGGTGCCATGAACAGATTAATCTCGGCTGTGGAGTGTACGGCTTAAAGTGGTGCCATGAACAGATAATCTCTGCTGTGGAGTGTATGGCTTAAAGTGGTGCCATGAACAGATAATCTCTGCTGTGGAGTGTATGGCTTAAAGTTGGTGCCATGAACAGATAATCTCTGCTGTGGAGTGTATGGCTTTAAAGTGGTGCCATGAACAGATAATCTCTGCTGTGGAGTGTATGGCTTAAAGTGGTGCCATGAACAGATAATCTCTGCTGTGGAGTGTACGGCTTAAAGTGGTGCCATGAAACAGATATCTCTGCTGTGGAGTGTAGCGGCTTAACTAAGTGGTGGCCATGAACAGATAATCTCTGCTGTGGAGTGTATGGCTTAAAGTGGTGCCATGAACAGATAATCTCTGCCTGTGGAGTGTATGGCTTAAAGTGGTGCCATGAACAGATAATCTCTGCTTGTGAGTGTACGGCTTAAAGTGGTGCCATGAACAGATATCTCTGCTGTGGAGTGTACGGCTTAAAGTGTGCCATGAACAGATAATCTCTGCTGTGGAGTGTAACGGCTTAAAGTCGGTGCCATGAACAGATAATCTCTGCTGTGGAGTGTACGGCTTAAAGTGGTGCCATGAACAGATCATCTCTGCTGTGGAGTGTACGGCTTAAAGTGGTGCCATGAACAGATAATCTCTGCTGTGGAGTGTACGGCTTAAAGTGGTGCCATGAACAGATAATCTCTGCTGTGGAGTGTTACGGCTTAAGTGGTGCCATGAACAGATAATCTCTGCTGTGGAGTGTACGGCTTAAAGTGGTGCCATGAACAGATAATCTCTGCTGTGGAGTGTACGGCTTAAAGTGGTGCCATGAACAGATAATCTCTGCTGTGGAGTGTATGGCTTAAAGTGGTGCCATTGAACAGATCATCTCTGCTGTGGAGTGTATGGCTTAAAGTGGTGCCATGAACAGATCATCTCTGCTGTGGAGGTTTACAGCTCCTTCAGGGTTATCTTTGGTCTCTTAATCCTCTCTGATTAATTGCCAACCTTGCCTGGGATGTTCCAGAATTTCAGATATTATTTTATAACCCACCCCTGATCTGTACTTTCTCCACAACTTTGTCCTTGACCTGTTTGGAGAGCTCCTTGGTCTTCATGGTGCTTGCTTGGTGGTGCTCTTGCCTAGTGGTGTTCCCAGCCTTTCAGAACAGGTGTGTAAATATACTGAGATCATGTGACAGATCATGTGATACTTAGATTGCACAGAGGTGGACTTTATTAACTAATGATGTGACTTCTGAAGGTAATTGGTGGCACCAGATCTTATTTAGGGGCTTCAAGGCAAAGGGGGTGATGCACGCACCATGTTTCCGTTTATTTTTTATTTTTAAATAATATTTTTTTTTTCATTTCACTTCACCAATTTGGACTATTTTGTGTCAGTTACATGAATCCAAATAAAAATCCATTTAAATTACAGGTTGTAATGCAACAAAATAGGAAAAACACCAAGGGGGATGAATACTTTTGCAAGGCACTGTAGTTAGCTCAGCGGCCAGGCAGTAACGTTAGCCACTAACTAATCATGGACTCATGTCCTATTCTTTGACACATTTGAGTTAACTTGCTCATATCAAGCAACAGACTGGACCGTTTGTGGAAAGTTCAAAATAACACGTTTTTTTAATGATTGTTATGTCCCGGCTCACAAATACACACAAATCTAAAGTAAAAGAAAGGAATACAAGCTTGGTTATGAACCAGAACGGCCTACACTGAGAACTAGAGGAGATGGCTGCCGGGAACTCTCAACCCATCTCGCCTGACTACTAACATCGAATCCCCGAGCTGACAAGGAAAAATATCTGTCGTTCTGCTCCTGAGCGAGCCAGTTAACCTACTGTTCTCTCTCTCTCTCTCTCTCTCTCTCTTTCATTCCACGCAGTTATGAAAACAGTGCAGCTTGGGGCATCTCTCTCGGCGGGAGCAGCATCAGAGCTCGAGTTTCACAGCGCGGACCAGGGAGACCGGAGAAACACGAGACAATAACAACAAAAAGTGCTTTCGTATTTGAGGGAAATCAAACAAACAGGGTTGTTTAAATAAATGGACGGTTTGATTTGGACAAAATATCCGACGTTCCCAAAAGGCCATGTAGCCACAACTATATTGCCTGTTACTCTCTGATACTGGGTTTAAACCCCTTATTAGACCATACACCGCTAATTTATGCCAGAACAGCTTAATCCTCACAGGCCTACCAGGTCACACAATAAAGTGGCCAAGGATTTAACATTTTAAATATATCAAATAAAAAAACTAAATAATAAAAATGGTGGAAGAACAATAGTAGGCTCTGCAAAGTAGTGTCATGTTTCATTTTGTATGTGTTACATAATAGTAGTCTACAAATATTATCAATAAGGAAATCATAAAATAAGCTAAATTAAATAATTGTTCGTAACGAATTATTGATCTATATTTATTTCAAGTGATGTCCATGATCTCACTTTAAATAAATATATAGATAGCTTAACTACTAAACAAACATATGGAATTATACAGATAAGGGTTAGGGATTAAGGGGTTAACCCTGTTAAAAACACTGAAATAGAAAAACAGGCATTAGAGACATTATTATTATTATTACTATTGAAATGGATTCATAAAAAAGACATGTCAAAAGAATAACCCTTATGATTGTATACTTTGAATTAATGTTCATTATTGATTGTCTCTTTAATTGATTGTTTTATTACATTTCGTCTAAAAAGCTGAAGATTATTTCAAGTGACATAAAAGGAAAAGCAACTTTTCTTTCCTTCGATTAAAAAAACAGACTTTCCTTCAGATCTGTCTGTGTGTCATGATTAGTTAGGAACTTTACTGGGGCATTATGAGGCAGAGGGGAAAATACCCTTCTTTGGTTTACTGGCTACATTATAAGGCTTCTGGCGCCCCCTACTGACAACATCAATGCACTGGTACCGACTGGTTTTCAATAGATCTGTTTCATCACGGCTCATTAAAGATCTAGATAACTTTTCTGTACTCTCTGGACTAAAACCTAATCATGATAAGTGTACAATATTACGTATTGGATTCTTAAAAAATAAAACTTTTAACATTACCCTACAGTTTACCTATAAAATGGGCTGATGGTGAAGTATACATACTTGGTATTCATATCACAAAATATATAACTGAGCTCTCCGCAATGAATTTCAAAAATAGACAAGATCCTGCAACCATGGAGAGGTAAATACCTGTCTATTTATGGAAAATTGCCCTGATTAACTCCTTCGTCATATCTCAGTTTACTCACTTACTTACAGCGCTGCCAACTCCTGATGATTCGTTTCTCAAATCATATGAGGAAAAAATATTTAGCTTTATCTGGGACTCTAAACTAGACAAAATAAAATGAGCCTATCTATATAATGAATGTGAATTGGGTGGGTTGAGGTTATTGAATATAAAAGCACTATAATGGTCCTCAAGTAGATTAATAAGAAAAGCTCATCCATTGTTTAAAAATGGCCTTTTTGCCTTTGTGCAGATTGCCATGTCTCATTTTCGATTAATTGAAAATGATACTTTTTTCAAAGTATCTCTCTTTTTCAAACAAGCATTACAGAGCTGGCTACAATTACAATTTCATCCCCCTGAAAAGATAGAACAAATATTACAACAAATATGATGGCTGAACTCAAATGTGCTGGTTGATAAAATACCTGTATTTATGGGAAAGATGTTTGAAAAGGGTGTTTTGTTCTTAAATGATATTGTAAATTGTAATGGTAGAGTTATGTCCTTCATGGAGTTATCAGAATAGGAATAAAAATAGCATAAATAGGAAAGTATACCAGTTTCATTTGAGGACCAGGATGTTGACAACTGTGCCATACAGATTGCAAAATAGTTGGGAAGAGATTTTTGATGTACCGATTCCATGGTATGGGGTGTATGAGTTGGTATATAAAACAATGCAAGATTCAAGACTTCCTGCTTTTCAGCTAAAATGATTATATAGAATTATTGCCACCAACAAAATGTTGAATATTTGGGGCATAAAATCATCTAAGCTCTGCAGATTTTGTTGAATCAATAGACCATATATTTTGGTATTGCCCTCAGATAGCCTGTTTCTGGTCTCAGGTTCAGGAATGGCTGAAAATGCATAGTATTGATCTAAAATTGACCCTAGAAAAAGTACTGTTAGGAGATCTGGAGAGACCGAGTCAGTCAATGACTAATATACTAATACTCTTAGTAAAAGTATTTATCTTCAACACGCAATCTGTAGATTCTATTCGATTAGATTCAAATTGTACGTTAAACATCATAGCCTAGTTGAAAGATATGTGTTGCGTAGAAACACGAAGTGGGTGATCAGCAGAGATAGATGGGAGGGGCTGAGGGTTGGTATGTGAAATTGGAGACAATTGGGAGTGGAAGTGCTGTGAGAGAGAGAATGATGGTAAAAAAAAAGTCCAAATAAAGCCTAATAAAAGTCCATTTGAATGACACTAAGTGGCAGTGTTCTTACAACTGAAGCCGGTTTGCCTGAGGTTGATGCCGCGCAGATGTTTGTACACATGCATATACACACACTCTCAATCAAATAAACACATACATGTAATAGTGCCAGACATGCACACAAACATATACAGTAGGCATTGCTGTTATGATTTCAGTTGTCCTTCATGTCCTTTGTTTTACATTTATCATTTTGTTTTATATATTTTCTTAAATTTGCATTTTTGTTTGCTGTTTTCTTCATTCTTTTCTTTTTTTCTCTTTAGTTCGTTCTCTTGTTTGTTTGTGCGTTGGGGGGTTCTTGGGGGAATGGAATTCATTTTATTTGTATTTTTTCCGGGGGGGGGAGGGGGTTCGAATGGTTGAGGGACAGCTATTGGGGAACTGTGGGGGGATCTTGGAGGGTTCGGGTTTCACAAGATCGTGATCATGAAAAAGGAAACTATGACATATATTTTATATCACTATCATGCACACGCACCCTCACACATAAGGATGGCTCTGTTGTGGAAAGACTGATTCATGTTTGATAGTGTCTTGATGCTGTATTGTTTGTCCTTCATGTTCTAATACTTTAATGTTACCCCTTCCTTGTGTTTTTTGTAATAAATAATAATAGAAATGAATAAATGATACCTGCACACACACACACCACAAAGCCCAGAGCAGCATCCCCCCCCCCCCCGCCCACACACACCACAAAGCCCAGAGCAGCATCCCCCCCCCCCCCCCCGCCCACACACACCACAAAGCCCAGAGCAGCATCCCCCCCCCCGCCCACACACACCACAAAGCCCAGAGCAGCATCCCCCCCCCCCCCGCCCACACACACCACAAAGCCCAGAGCAGCATTCCCCCCCCCACACACACACACCACAAAGCCCAGAGCAGCATTCCCCCCCCCCACACACACACACCACAAAGCCCAGAGCAGCATTCCCCCCCCCACACAAACACACCACAAAGCCCAGAGCAGCATTCCCCCCCCCACACACACACACCACAAAGCCCAGAGCAGCATCCCCCCCCCCCCCGCCCACACACACCACAAAGCCCAGAGCAGCATTCCCCCCCCCCACACACACACACCACAAAGCCAGAGCAGCATCCCCCCCCCCCCCGCCCACACACACCACAAAGCCCAGAGCAGCATTCCCCCCCCCCCACACACACACACCACAAGCCCAGAACAGCATCCCCCCCCCCCCCCGCCCACACACACCACAAAGCCCAGAGCAGCATTCCCCCCCCCCACACACACACACCACAAAGCCCAGAGCAGCATCCCCCCCCCCGCCCACAACACACCACAAAGCCCAGAGCAGCATTCCCCCCCCCCCGCCCACACACACCACAGAGCCCAGAGCAGCATTCCCCCCCCCCCACACACACACACCACAAAGCCCAGAGCAGCATCCCCCCCCCCGCCCACACACACCACAAAGCCCAGAGCAGCATTCCCCCCCCACACACACACACACCACAAAGCCCAGAGCAGCATCCCCCCCCCCCCGCCCACACACACCACAAAGCCCAGAGCAGCATTCCCCCCCCCCCACACACACACACCACAAAGCCCAGAGCAGCATCCCCCCCCCCCCGCCCACACACACCACAAAGCCCAGAGCAGCATTCCCCCCCCCCCACCCACACACACCACAAAGCCCAGAGCAGCATTCCCCCCCCCACACACACACACCACAAAGCCCAGAGCAGCATCCCCCCCCCCCCCCGCCCACACACACCACAAAGCCCAGAGCAGCATTCCCCCCCCCCCAACACACACACACCACAAAGCCCAGAACAGCATCCCCCCCCCCCCCGCCCACACACACCACAAAGCCCAGAGCAGCATTCCCCCCCCCCCACACACACACACCACAAAGCCCAGAGCAGCATCCCCCCCCCCCGCCCACACACACCACAAAGCCCAGAGCAGCATTCCCCCCCCCCCCGCCCACACACACCACAGAGCCCAGAGCAGCATTCCCTCCCCCCCCACACACACACACCACAAAGCCCAGAGCAGCATCCCCCCCCCCCCGCCCACACACACCACAAAGCCCAGAGCAGCATTCCCCCCCACACACACACACACCACAAAGCCCAGAGCAGCATCCCCCCCCCCGCCCACACACACCACAAAGCCCAGAGCAGCATTCCCCCCCCCCCCCACACACACACCACAAAGCCCAGAGCAGCATCCCCCCCCCCCGCCCACACACACCACAAGCCCAGAGCAGCATTCCCCCCCCCCACACACACACACCACAAAGCCCAGAGCAGCATTCCCCCCCCCCACACACACACACCACAAAGCCCAGAGCAGCATTCCCCCCCCCCACACAAACACACCACAAAGCCCAGAGCAGCATTCCCCCCCCCCCACACACACACACCACAAAGCCCAGAGCAGCATCCCCACCCCCCGCCCACACACACCACAAAGCCCAGAGCAGCATTCCCCCCCCACACACACACACCACAAAGCCCAGAGCAGCATTCCCCCCCCCCACACACACACACCACAAAGCCCAGAACAGCATCCCCCCCCCCCCGCCCACACACACCACAAAGCCCAGAGCAGCATTCCCCCCCCCCCACACACACACACCACAAAGCCCAGAACAGCATCCCCCCCCCCCCGCCCACACACACCACAAAGCCCAGAGCAGCATTCCCCCCCCCACACACACACACCACAAAGCCCAGAGCAGCATCCCCCCCCCCCCGCCCACACACACCACAAAGCCCAGAGCAGCATTCCCCCCCCCCCGCCCACACACACCACAGAGCCCAGAGCAGCATTCCCCCCATCCCACACACACACACCACAAAGCCCAGAGCAGCATCCCCCCCCCCCCGCCCACACACACCACAAAGCCCAGAGCAGCATTCCCCCCCCACACACACACACACCACAAAGCCCAGAGCAGCATCCCCCCCCCCCGCCCACACACACCACAAAGCCCAGAGCAGCATTCCCCCCCCCCCACACACACACACCACAAAGCCCAGAGCAGCATCCCCCCCCCCGCCCACACACACCACAAAGCCCAGAGCAGCATTCCCCCCCCCACACACACACACCACAAAGCCCAGAGCAGCATTCCCCCCCCCCCACACACACACACCACAAAGCCCAGAGCAGCATTCCCCCCCCCCACACAAACACACCACAAAGCCCAGAGCAGCATTCCCCCCCCCCACACACACACACCACAAAGCCCAGAGCAGCATCCCCACCCCCCGCCCACACACACCACAAAGCCCAGAGCAGCATTCCCCCCCCCACACACACACACCACAAAGCCCAGAGCAGCATTCCCCCCCCCCACACACACACACCACAAAGCCCAGAACAGCATCCCCCCCCCCCCCCGCCCACACACACCACAAAGCCCAGAGCAGCATCCCCCCCCCGCCCACACACACCACAAAGCCCAGAGCAGCATTCCCCCCCCCCCCGCCCACACACACCACAGAGCCCAGAGCAGCATTCCCCCCCCCCACACACACACACCACAAAGCCCAGAGCAGCATCCCCCCCCCGCCCACACACACGACAAAGCCCAGAGCAGCATTCCCCCCCCACACACACACACACCACAAGCCCAGAGCAGCACCCCCCCCCCCCCCGCCCACACACACCACAAAGCCCAGAGCAGCATTCCCCCCCCCCCCCGCCCACACACACCACAAAGCCCAGAGCAGCATTCCCCCCCCCCCGCCCACACACACCACAAAGCCCAGAGCAGCATCCCCCCCCCCACCCACACACACCACAAAGCCTAGAGCATCATTCCCCCCCCCCCCGCCCACACACACCACAAAGCCCAGAGCAGCATTCCCCCCCCCCCGCCCACACACACCACAAAGCCCAGAGCATCATTCCCCCCCCCCCCACACACACACCACAAAGCCCAGAGCAGCATTCCCCCCCCCCCCCCCGCCCACACACACCACAAAGCCCAGAGCATCATTCCCCCCCCCCACACACACACACCACAAAGCCCAGAGCAGCATTCCCCCCCCCCGCCCACACACACCACAAAGCCCAGAGCAGCATCCCCCCCCCCGCCCACACACACCACAAAGCCCAGAGCAGCATTCCCCCCCCCCCGCCCACACACACCACAAAGCCCAGAGCAGCATTCCCCCCCCACACACACACACACCACAAAGCCCAGAGCAGCATCCCCCCCCCCCCCGCCCACACACACCACAAAGCCCAGAGCAGCATTCCCCCCCCCCCCCACACACACACACCACAACGCCCAGAGCAGCACCCCCCCCCCCCCCCGCCCACACACACCACAAAGCCCAGAGCAGCATTCCCCCCCCCCCCCCGCCCACACACACCACAAAGCCCAGAGCAGCATTCCCCCCCCCCGCCCACACACACCACAAAGCCCAGAGCAGCATTCCCCCCCCCACCCACACACACCACAAAGCCTAGAGCATCATTCCCCCCCCCCCCCGCCCACACACACCACAAAGCCCAGAGCAGCATTCCCCCCCCCCGCCCACACACACCACAAAGCCCAGAGCATCATTCCCCCCCCCCACACACACACACCACAAAGCCCAGAGCAGCATTCCCCCCCCCCCCCCCGCCCACACACACCACAAAGCCCAGAGCATCATTCCCCCCCCCCCCACACACACACCACAAAGCCCAGAGCATCATTCCCCCCCCCCCACACACACACACCACAAAGCCCAGAGCAGCATTCCCCCCCCCCCCCCGCCCACACACACCACAAAGCCCAGAGCATCATTCCCCCCCCCCCACACACACACCACAACGCCCAGAACAGCACCCCCCCCCCCCCCCCCCACAAAGCCCAGAGCAGCATCCCCCCACACACACACCACAAAGCCCAGAGCAGCATCCCCCCCCCACACACCACAAAGCCCAGAGCAGCATCCCCCCCCCCCCCAAACACCACAAAGCCCAGAGCAGCATCCCCCCCCCACACACCACAAAGCCCAGAGCAGCATCCCCCCCCCACACACACCACAAAGCCCAGAGCACCAAGGTGGCATAGCAGTTCAGACGTCTTTTGTCCTCGTCTTGTCGTGTCCTGTATATATATATTTACAACTTTTTCACATACATTTTATTTTTATTTTCCATCAACTCATCTTCAAAACACTCTCCTGCAACCCGCCTAACCAATGTATATTTATAAAAAAGTATTATTTACCTCAGATCTGTAATCCTCCAAGAAGCTAGCCAGAAACTCCATGAAGCTAGCCTGAAACTAGCCAGAAGCTAATCCAGAAGCTAGTTCAGAAGCTAGTTAGCTCCTTTACTGGCAAATCGTTAGTATTCAGCTAACCACGGTTTGTGGTCATCAGCTATCCTTTAGCTCGAAAATCTATCGCCAGTTCTGTACGGCGCAGCGCGGCTCGGAACGGAACATACCGGACCAATTTTTCTCTCCATGTCCCTGGATTTCGACTGCTCTCTGGACATTCATACCCGGATCTCACAGCTAGCTAGCTGCTATCCGTGTGACTATCGGCCTTCGTCGATTCCGGAGCAAACATCAATTATTCCGGAGCTAGCAAGCTCCGTCAATCACTCCTGAGTTCCATCAATCACACCTGGGCTGCAGTCACCTATCCGGACCCGTTTTACTGCCTTCGCGGAGCCCCACCGGGCCTTCACAACTGGACTGCCGACGTTATCTACCCGAAGGAGTTATTCGGCTGGCTCCTCCGTCGCGACGTTACCTGAACGCCCATCTGCGGCCTGCTAACCGTTAGCTGTCTTACCGGCTGCTATCTGAATAGACAATCGGACAATTTTTTTTTATATATATATTTTTTTATTTTTTATTATTATTATTATGTTTTCTTCTTGGGCCTCTATAACTATATCTATTGTTTTTATTTTTGTTGTTGTTGTGTGATTTGGATTAATCCCCTCTACCACACGGAACCCCACTAATCTACTGACGGAACGCAAGAGGTAGCTAACAACAGACCTCCATCCTATGCTAGCTTGCTACCGATGCCCTGGCTAGCTGTCTAAATCACCAACCAAACTCTCCACTCACCGGACCCTTTTGATCACTCGACTAAGCACGCCTCTCCTTAATGTCAATATGTCTTGTCCATTTCTGTTCTGGTTAGTGTTTATTGGCTTATTTCACTGTAGAGCCTCTAGTCCTGCTCACTATACCTTATCCAACCTATTAGTTCCACCACCCACACATGCAATGACATCTCCTGGTTTCAACGATGTTTCTAGAGACAATATCTCTCTCTTCATCACTCAATACCTAGGTTTACCTCCACTGTATTCACATCCTACCATACATTTGTCTGTACATTATACCTTGATGCTATTTTATCGCCCCCAGAAACCTCCTTTTACTCTATGTTCCAGACGTTCTAGACGACCAATTCTCATAGCTTTTAGCCGTACCCTTATTCTACTCCTCCTATGTTCCTCTGGCGATGTAGAGGTGAATCCAGGCCCTGCAGTGCCTGGCTCCACTCCTATTCCCCAGGCGCTCTCTTTTGACGACTTCTGTAACCGTAATAGCCTTGGTTTCATGCATGTTAACATTAGAAGCCTCCTCCCTAAGTTTGTTCTATTCACTGCTTTAGCACACTCTGCCAACCCGGATGTTCTAGCTGTGTCTGAATCCTGGCTTAGGAAGACCACCAAAAACTCAGACATTTTAATTCCAAACTACAACATTTTCAGACAAGATAGAACTGCCAAAGGGGGCGGTGTTGCAATCTACTGCAAAGATAGCCTGCAGAGTTCTGTCCTACTATCCAGGTCTGTACCCAAACAATTTGAACTTCTACTTTTAAAAATCCACCTCTCTAAAAACAAGTCTCTCACCGTTGCCGCCTGCTATAGACCACCCTCTGCCCCCAGCTGTGCTCTGGACACCATATGTGAACTGATTGCCCCCCATCTATCTTCAGAGTTCGTGCTGCTAGGCGACCTAAACTGGAACATGCTTAACACCCCAGCCATCCTACAATCTAAACTTGATGCCCTCAATCTCACACAAATTATCAATGAACCTACCAGGTACCTCCCCAAAACCTTAAACACGGGCACCCTCATAGATATCATCCTAACCAACTTCCCCTCTAAATACACCTCGGCTGTCTTCAACCAAGATCTCAGCGATCACTGCCTCATTGCCTGCATCCGTAATGGGTCAGCGGTCAAACGACCTCCACTCATCACTGTAAAACGCTCCCTGAAACACTTCTGCGAGCAGGCCTTTCTAATCGACCTGGCCGGGGTATCCTGGAAGGATATTGATCTCATCTCGTCAGTAGAGGATGCCTGGATATTTTATTTTATTTTTTATTTTATTTTTTTAAATGCCTTCCTAACCATCCTAAATAAACATGCCCCATTCAAGAAATTTAGAACCAGGAACAGATATAGCCCTTGGTTCTCCCCAGACCTGACTGCCCTTAACCAACACAAAAACATCCTATGGCGTTCTGCATTAGCATCGAACAGCCCCCGTGATATGCAGCTGTTCAGGGAAGCTAGAAATCATTATACACAGGCAGTTAGAAAAGCCAAGGCTAGCTTTTTCAAGCAGAAATTTGCTTCCTGCAACACTAACTCAAAAAAGTTCTGGGACACTGTAAAGTCCATGGAGAATAAGAACACCTCCTCCCAGCTGCCCACTGCACTGAAGATAAGAAACACTGTCACCACTGATAAATCCACCATAATTGAGAATTTCAATAAGCATTTTTCTACGGCTGGCCATGCTTTCCACCTGGCTACTCCTACCCCGGACAACAGCACTGCACCCCCAACAGCAACTCGCCCAAGCCTTCCCCATTTCTCCTTCTCCCAAATCCATTCAGCTGATGTTCTGAAAGAGCTGCAAAATCTGGACCCCTACAAATCAGCCGGGCTAGACAATCTGGACCCTTTCTTTCTAAAATTATCTGCCGAAATTGTTGCCACCCCTATTACTAGCCTGTTCAACCTCTCTTTCGTGTCGTCTGAGATTCCCAAAGATTGGAAAGCAGCAGCGGTCATCCCCCTCTTCAAAGGGGGGGACACTCTTGACCCAAACTGCTACAGACCTATATCTATCCTACCGTGCCTTTCTAAGGTCTTCGAAAGCCAAGTCAACAAACAGATTACCGACCATTTCGAATCTCACCATACCTTCTCTGCTATGCAATCTGGTTTCAGAGCTGGTCATGGGTGCACCTCAGCCACGCTCAAGGTCCTAAACGATATCTTAACCGCCATCGATAAGAAACATTACTGTGCAGCCGTATTCATTGATCTGGCCAAGGCTTTCGACTCTGTCAATCACCATATCCTCATCGGCAGACTCGACAGCCTTGGTTTCTCAAATGATTGCCTCGCCTGGTTCACCAACTACTTCTCTGATAGAGTTCAGTGTGTCAAATCGGAGGGTCTGCTGTCCGGACCTCTGGCAGTCTCTATGGGGGTGCCACAGGGTTCAATTCTTGGACCGACTCTCTTCTCTGTATACATCAATGAGGTCGCTCTTGCTGCTGGTGAGTCCCTGATCCACCTCTACGCAGACGACACCATTCTGTATACTTCCGGCCCTTCTTTGGACACTGTGTTAACAACCCTCCAGGCAAGCTTCAATGCCATACAACTCTCCTTCCGTGGCCTCCAATTGCTCTTAAATACAAGTAAAACTAAATGCATGCTCTTCAACCGATCGCTACCTGCACCTACCCGCCTGTCCAACATCACTACTCTGGACGGCTCTGACTTAGAATACGTGGACAACTACAAATACTTAGGTGTCTGGTTAGATTGTAAACTCTCCTTCCAGACCCATATCAAACATCTCCAATCCAAAGTTAAATCTAGAATTGGCTTCCTATTTCGCAACAAAGCATCCTTCACTCATGCTGCCAAACATACCCTTGTAAAACTGACCATCCTACCAATCCTCGACTTTGGCGATGTCATTTACAAAATAGCCTCCAATACCCTACTCAACAAATTGGATGCAGTCTATCACAGTGCAATCCGTTTTATCACCAAAGCCCCATATACTACCCACCATTGCGACCTGTACGCTCTCGTTGGCTGGCCCTCGCTTCATACTCGTCGCCAAACCCACTGGCTCCATGTCATCTACAAGACCCTGCTAGGTAAAGTCCCCCCTTATCTCAGCTCGCTGGTCACCATAGCATCTCCCACCTGTAGCACACGCTCCAGCAGGTATATCTCTCTAGTCACCCCCAAAACCAATTCTTTCTTTGGCCGCCTCTCCTTCCAGTTCTCTGCTGCCAATGACTGGAACGAACTACAAAAATCTCTGAAACTGGAAACACTTATCTCCCTCACTAGCTTTAAGCACCAACTGTCAGAGCAGCTCACAGATTACTGCACCTGTACATAGCCCACCTATAATTTAGCCCAAACAACTACCTCTTTCCCAACTGTATTTAATTTTTATTTATTTATTTATTTTGCTCCTTTGCACCCCCATTATTTTTTATTTCTACTTTGCTCATTCTTCCATTGCTAAACTACCATTCCAGTATTTTACTTGCTATATTGTATTTACTTTGCCATCATGGCCTTTTTTGCCTTTACCTCCCTTCTCACCTCATTTGCTCACATTGTATATAGACTTGTTTATACTGCATTATTGACTGTATGTTTGTTTTTACTCCATGTGTAACTCTGTGTCGTTTTATTTGTCGAACTGCTTTGCTTTATCTTGGCCAGGTCGCAATTGTAAATGAGAACTTGTTCTCAACTTGCCTACCTGGTTAAATAAAGGTAAAATAAATAAATAAATAAATAAATAAACACACCACAAAGCCCAGAGCAGCATCCCCCCCCCCCCCACACACCACAAAGCCCAGAGCAGCATCCCCCCCCCCACACACCACAAAGCCCAGAGCAGCATCCCCCCCCCCCACACACCACAAAGCCCAGAGCAGCATCCCCCCCCCCACACACCACAAAGCCCAGAGCAGCATCCCCCCCCCCCCCCACACACCACAAAGCCCAGAGCAGCATCCCCCCCCCCCACACACCACAAAGCCCAGAGCAGCATCCCCCCACACACACACCACAAAGCCCAGAGCAGCACCCCCCCCCCCCACACACCACAAAGCCCAGAGCAGCATCCCCCCACACACACACCACAAAGCCCAGAGCAGCATCCCCCCCCCCACACACCACAAAGCCCAGAGCAGCATCCCCCCCCCCACACACCACAAAGCCCAGAGCAGCATCCCCCCCACACACACCACAAAGCCCAGAACAGCATCCCCCCCCCCCCACACACCACAAAGCCCAGAGCAGCATCCCCCCCCCCCACACACCACAAAGCCCAGAGCAGCATCCCCACCCCCACACACCACAAAGCCCAGAGCAGCATCCCCCCCCCCCACACACCACAAAGCCCAGAGCAGCATCCCCCCCCCCCCCACACACCACAAAGCCCAGAGCAGCATCCCCCCCCCCACACACCACAAAGCCCAGAGCAGCATCCCCCCCCCCACACACCACAAAGCCCAGAGCAGCATCCCCCCCCCCCCCACACACCACAAAGCCCAGAGCAGCATCCCCCCCCCCACACACCACAAAGCCCAGAGCAGCACCCCCCCCCCCCCACACACCACAAAGCCCAGAGCAGCATCCCCCCACACACACACCACAAAGCCCAGAGCAGCATCCCCCCCCCCACACACCACAAAGCCCAGAGCAGCATCCCCCCCCCCCCCACACACCACAAAGCCCAGAGCAGCATCCCCCCCACACACACCACAAAGCCCAGAGCAGCATCCCCCCCCCCCACACACCACAAAGCCCAGAGCAGCATCCCCCCCCCCCCACACACCACAAAGCCCAGAGCAGCATCCCCCCCCACACACCACAAAGCCCAGAGCAGCATCCCCCCCCCCCCCCCACACACCACAAAGCCCAGAGCAGCATCCCCCCCCCCCCCCCCCCCACACACCACAAAGCCCAGAGCAGCATCCCCCCCCCCCACACACCACAAAGCCCAGAGCAGCATCCCCCCCCCCACACACCACAAAGCCCAGAGCAGCATCCCCCCCCCCCACACACCACAAAGCCCAGAGCAGCATCCCCCCCCCACACACCACAAAGCCCAGAGCAGCATCCCCCCCCCCACACACCACAAAGCCCAGAGCAGCATCCCCCCCCACACACCACAAGGCCCAGAGCAGCATCCCCCCCCCCCCCCACACACCACAACGCCCAGAGCAGCATCCCCAGAGGCTAGTTGAGAACACCTTTATTTAACCAGGTAGGCTAGTTGAGAACACCTTTATTTAACCAGGTAGGCTAGTTGAGAACACCTTTATTTAACCAGGTAGGCTAGTTGAAAACACCTTTATTTAACCAGGTAGACAAGTTGAAAACACCTTTATTTAACCAGGTAGGCTAGTTGAAAACAAGTTCTCATTTACAACTGCGACCTGGTGACCTGCGACCTGTGATCTGCTCTGACAGCTGGTGCTTAAAGCTAGTGAGGGAGATATGTGTCTCCAGCTTCAGAGATTTTTGCAGTTCGTTCCAGTCATTGGCAGCAGAGAACTGGAAGGAAAGATGACCAAAGGAGAAATTGGCTTTGGGGGTGACCAGTGAGATATACCTGCTGGAGCGCGTGCTACGTGTGGGTGCTGCTATGATGACCAGTGAGCTGAGATAAGGTGGGGCTTTACCTAACAGAGACGTGTAGATAACCTGTAGCCAGTGGGTTTGGTGACGAGTATGAAGCGAGGGCCAACCAACGAGAGCGTACAGGTCGCAATGGTGGGTAGTGTATGTGGCTTTGGTGACAAAAACGGATGGCACTGTGATAGACTCATCCAGTTTGTTGAGTAGAGTGTTGGAGGCAATTTTATAGATGACATCGATGCCAAGGAGCCAGAACCGGCTGATACCCAAGTACGCACTGGAAGGGGGAGAGGTTAGTGGAGGAGTGGCGGAGCGAGTTCTGGGCCATCTCTGCCCAGGGCACCAACGCTGCTCACTCCCCAGGCCGGTCCTGGCAATAAGATCTCAGAAACCTACCCACATCCTGGTTAACTCTCTCCACCTGCCCGTTACTCTCGGGGTGAAAACCCAAGGTAAGGCTAATCGAGACCCCCAGACGTTCCATGAACGCCCTCCAGACCCTCGAAGTGAACTCGGGACCCCGACCAGACAATATGTCCTCAGACACCCGTAGTGCCGGAAGATGTGTGTAAACAAGGTCTCAGCAGTTTGTAGGGCCGTAGGGAGACCGGGCAGAGGGAGGAGATGGCAGGACTTAGAAAAATTGTCCACAATTACCAGGATCGTGATGTTAACCTGTGAGGGAGGTAGATCGGTAAGGAAATCCACCGACATTTGCGACCACGGCCCTTGTGGAATGGGGAGGGGTTGTAACTTCCATCTTAGCAGGTGCCTGGGAGCCTTGCACTGGGCGCACAACGAGCAGGAGGAAACATAAACCCTCACGTCCTTAGCCAAGGTGGGCCACCAATACTTCCCAGTCAGACAGCGCACCGTCCGACCGATGCCTGGATGACCAGAGGAGGGTGACGTGTGGGCCCAACAGATCAGCCGGCCACGGACAGCTGGCGGAACGTACAGACGCCCAGCAGGACACTGGAGGGGAGTGGGCTCTGCACATAGTGCCTGCTCAATGTCCGCGTCCAGCTCCCACACTACCGGCACCACCAGGCAGGAGGCCGGGAGTATGGGGGTGGGATCCATGGGCTGTTCCTCTGTGTCATACAGCCGGGACAGTGCGTCTGCTTTAACATTCTGGGAACCTGGTCTGTAGGAAAGGGTGAAAACAAAACGGGTGAAAAACATGGCCCACCTTGCCTGGCGAGGGTTCAGTCTCCTCGCTGCCCGGATGTACTCCAGATTGCGGTGGTCAGTCCAGATGGGAAAAGGGTGTTTAGCCCCCTCAAGCCAATGTCTCCACATCTTCAAAGCCTTGACAACAGCCAACAGCTCCCGGCCCCCTACGTCATAGTTTCACTCCGCCGGATAGAGCTTCTTCGAGAAGAAGGCACAGGGGCGAGGCTTTGGTGGCGTACCCGAGCGCTGAGAGAGCACGGCTCCTATCCCACCTCCACTATGAATGCCAAAGAGGGATCCGGATGGGCCAGCACGGGAGCCGAGGTAAACAGAGCCCTTAGGTGACCAAAGGCCTCCTTCTTCACAAAAAAGAAACTCGAGGAGACGGGTTGAAGTGGAGGACCGAATGTACCCCTGATGCAGGGATTCTGAGACATATGTCTCCATAGCTACCGTCTCTGCCTGTGAGAGGGGATACACGTGACTCCTGGGAAGTGCGGTGTCTACCAGGAGATCTATCGCACAATCCCCCCGTTGATGGGGTGGTAATTGAGTCGCCTTCTTTTTGGAGAAGGCGAGAGCCAAATCGGCATATTCAGGGGGAAATGCGCATGGTGGAGACCTAGTCTGGACTTTCCACCATAGTAGCACCTATGGAAATCCCTAAACACCTACCTGAGCACTCAGTGAGAGCCGTCCTTTGGGGTCATGACAAGCTAACCAGGGTAGGCCTAGCACCATGGGAAACACAGGAGAGTCAATGAGAAAAAGACTGATTCTCTCCGTGTGACCCCCCCTGCGTCACCATGCCCAGAGGAGTGGTGGCCTCCCTAATCAACCCTGACCCTAATGGTCGACTATCTAAGGTGTGAACTGGGAGGGGCATAGCCACAGGAATGATGGGGATCCCTAAACTATGGGCAAATGATCTGTCTATAAAATTCCCAGCAGCGCCTGATTCGACAAGCGCCTTATGCTGGGAATGCGGGGAAAACTCAGGAAAAGTAACGAACAAAAACATGTATGCAACAGAGGGCTCTGGAGTGACGCCAGAGTGCCCTTCCTGCTGCCTCGACCCTCAGAGGAACCAACCCGGCACCGACCGGCAGTGTGATCTCTGCGGCCACAGATGGTACATGAGACGGAACCTTCTCCGGTCTCCCTGAGCGCGGCACCTCCCAGCTCCATGGGTACCGGAGCGGTGTTGCTGGGGGATGGACCTGACAGATCCCGATCTGTACGTCCGTGGGTAGCCAGCAGGTTATCCAGCCGAATGGACAGGGCCACCAGCTGGTCAAAGGTGAGTATGGTGTCCCTGCAGGCCAACTCTCGACGAACGTCCTCGCGCAAACTGCAGCGATAGTGGTCGATCAGGGCCCTGTCGTTCCATCCCGCTCCGGAGGCCAGAGTTCGAATGTCCATAGCGAACTCCTGTGCGCTCCTCGTCCCCTGCCACAGGTGGAAAACGGTGGTCGAAGACTGCCCAGAAACGACGGGTGAACTCCTCAAAGTGGGCCAGCACCTCATCTCCTTCCACCCACACAGCATTGGCCCACTTCCGGGCTTTCCCCGAGAGGCATGAGACAAGGGCAGACACCCTGTCACGGCCTGAAGGAGCCGGGTGGACGGTTGCCAGGTATAACTCCTGGCAGCGGGCAGCCGTCCCATCCCCGGTTTTACGGATACAGGTATCCTGTGTCTGTGTGTATATGTATCCTGTGTTGTTTTCTCTCCTTCTCCCCTCACAGGTGAAAATCATCACTCCCCAATCAGTCACCAATCAATCATCAATCAGAAGACACACCTCCTCCTGTTTCCTACCCAATCACAGTTCCTTTCCCTTGGTTTAAAAACCCTGTCAGTTGTTTGCTCTAGAGCTCAATCTCTCTGTAAATGCCATGTCTGTAGGTCTCTGTGTTTCACTCTCTCTTTGTGTATTAACCTCTCTTTTGTTTGAGCACCTCCATAGCACTTTGTCATCACCTGTGAGTATTGTTTTTGGTTATGGTGTTTGTGTTTGATTGCTGGTGGGAAAAGGGGAAAATAAGACAAGTCGCCCATGGGCATACACTACCCGTAGGTAAACTTTGTTAAATACAATAGTTAGAACTGGGCGGACCACCCACTGTATTTTTGGTTAGTTAGTTAGCTGTTGTTAAAGTAGGCTAGTCTAGCTTAGCGGGTTTTTGAATACTTATTGTTTCTTTCCTTGGGTCCAGCTCAGCCCCTTTTCCTGCTCCCCCCATTACCGTGTGTTTACAAATAAACCTTGAGTTTGACGGTAGATTTCAGTTGTCCTGGTTATTTCGTTCACACTTTTACTTTGTCACTATTATAATTTGCATGAGTTATGTTACGGGTCTCATTACCATCCCCCCTAGACGGTCGGGCCAAAAGGGATTCGTAACACCCAGGGAGGGAGAAGCAAATCCCATTGGAACCAGGTGCAGCGGGAGTAGTGGAGGCCCCTGTTGTGCTGGTGGAGATGCTGGAGGAACTCTCTGTCTCTCCCAGCGGTCCATAGCTTAGACGACGTGGTCCATGGCGGCGCCGAGATGGTGGAGCATCGCTGTGTGTTCCTTGACGTGCTCCTCGACCCCCATACCAGGGGCACCTGCTCCTGCTGACTACATATTCTGGTATTCTGTTAGGGGTGCGTAACTGGTGGCAGCGAAGTCAGACGCAGGACAGCAGAACTGGGTAATAACTGGAGCAGTTTAATATACATAACCGGCATCCAGAATAATAAAGAATGGGTACAAAACCCGACGTGCACTAGACAACAAATGTGCACAAGCACTTATAACAAACAATACCACACAAAGACATGGGGGGAACAGAGGGTTAAATACACAACACGTAATGAGGGAATGAGAACCAGGTGTGTGGGAAAACAAGACAAAACAAATGGAAAATAAAAAATGAATCGGCGATGGCTAGAAGACAGGTGACGTGGACCGCCGAACACCGCCCGAACAAGTAGAGGAATCGACTTTGGCAGAAGTCGTGACAATGATAGTATGGTAAATCACAGTGGTATATCAGTATGGTAAACCACAGTGGTATATCAGTATGGTAAATCACAGTGGTATATCAGTATGGTAAATCACAGTGGTATAACAGTATGGTAAATCAAAGTGGTAAATCAGTATGGTAAATCACAGTGGTATATCAGTATGGTAAATAACAGTGGTATAACAGTATGGTCAATCACAGTGGTATAACAGTATGGTCAATCACAGTGGTATATCAGTATGGTAAATCATTGTGGTATAACAGTTAGGTAACTTCATACTAGACACAGAGACATAAATATGGTATCCACGAGTTCATGTGACTCTGGGTCAGTTGATAAAGGACCTCATCTGACTGGTTCAGTAGATAAAGGGCTCCATCTGACTCTAGGTAAGTAGATTAAGGGCTTCATCTGACTGGGTCAGTAGATTAAGGGCTTCATCTGACTGGGTAAGTAGATTAAGGGCTTCATCTGACTGGGTAAGTAGATTAAGGGCTTCATCTGACCCTGGGTCAGTAGATTAAGGGCTTCATCTGACTGGGTAAGTAGATTAAGGGCTTCATCTGACCCTGGGTCAGTAGATTAAGGGCTTCATCTGACTGGGTCAGTAGATTAAGGGCTTCATCTGACTGGGTCAGTAGATTAAGGGCTTCATCTGACCCTGGGTCAGTAGATTAAGGGCTTCATCTGACTGGGTAAGTAGATTAAGGGCTTCATCTGACCCTGGGTCAGTAGATTAAGGGCTTCATCTGACTGGGTCAGTAGATTAAGGGCTTCATCTGACTGGGTCAGTAGATTAAGGGCTTCATCTGACTGGGTAAGTAGATTAAGGGCTTCATCTGACTGGGTCAGTAGATTAAGGGCTTCATCTGACTGGGTCAGTAGATTAAGGGCTTCATCTGACTGGGTCAGTAGATTAAGGGCTTCATCTGACTGGGTCAGTAGATTAAGGGCTTCATCTGACTGGGTCAGTAGATTAAGGGCTTCATCTGACCCTGGGTCAGTAGATTAAGGGCTTCATCTGACTCTGGGTCAGTAGATTAAGGGCTTCATCTGTCTCTGGGTCAGTAGATTAAGGGCTTCATCTGACCCTGGGTCAGTAGATTAAGGGCTTCATCTGTCTCTGGGTAAGTAGATTAAGGGCTTCATCTGACCCTGGGTCAGTAGATTAAGGGCTTCATCTGACTCTGGGTCAGTAGATTAAGGGCTTCATCTGTCTCTGGGTCAGTAGATTAAGGGCTTCATCTGTCTCTGGGTCAGTAGATTAAGGGCTTCATCTGACCCTGGGTCAGTAGATTAAGGGCTTCATCTGTCTCTGGGTAAGTAGATTAAGGGCTTCATCTGACCCTGGGTCAGTAGATTAAGGGCTTCATCTGACCCTGGGTCAGTAGATTAAGGGCTTCATCTGACTCTGGGTCATTAGATAACGGACTTTATCTGACCCTGGGTCAGTAGATTAAGGGCTTCATCTGACTGGGGGAATAGATAACGGACCTCATCTGACTCTGGTTCAGTAGATAAAGGGCTTCATCTGACTCTGGGGGAATAGATGAAGGACCTCATCTGACTGGGTCAGTAGATTAAGGGCTTCATCTGACCCTGGGTCAGTAGATGAAGGGCTCCATCTGACTCTGGGTCAGTAGATTAAGGGATTCATCTGACCCTGGGTCAGTAGATTAAGGGCTTCATCTGTCTCTGGGCCAATAGATAAAGGAGTTCATCTGACTGGGTCAGAAGATTAAGGGCTTCATCTGACTCTGGGGGAATAGATAACGGACCTCATCTGACCCTGGGTCAGTAGATTAAGGGCCTCATCTGACTCTGGGTCAGTAGATAAAGGACCTCATCTGACTGGGGGAATAGACAAAGGGCTTCTTCTGACTCTGGGTCAGTAGATAAAGGACCTCATCTGACTGGGTCAGTAGATTAAGGGCTTCATCTGACTGGGGGAATAGACAAAGGGCTTCTTCTGACTCTGGGTCAGTAGATTAAGGACATCATCTGACTCTGGGTCAGTAGATAAAGGACCTCATCTGACTCTGGGTCAGTAGATAAAGGACCTCATCTGACTGGGTCAGTAGATAAAGTGCCTCAACTGACTCTGGGTCAGTAGATTAAGGAGTTCATCTGACTCTGGGGGAGTAGATAAAGGACCTCATCTGACTGGGTCAGTAGATAAAGGACCTCATCTAACTCTGGAGCGGCAGGGTAGCCTAGTGGTTAGAGCGTTGGACTAGTAACCGGAAGGTTGCGAGTTCAAACCCCCGTGCTGACAAGTTACAAATCTGTCGTTCTGCCCCTGAACAGGCAGTTAACCCACTATTCCCAGGCCGTCATTGAAAATAAGAATTTGTTCTTAACTGACTTGCCTGGTTAAATAAAGGTAAAATAGATAAAAGACCTCATCTGACTCTGGATCAGTACATAAAGTGCTTCATCTGACTCTGGGGGAATAGATAAAAGACCTCATCTGACTTTGGGTCAGTAGATTAAGGGCTTCATTTTACTCTGGGTCAGTAGATTAAGGACATCATCTGACTCTGGATCAGTAGATTAAGGGCTTCATCTGACTCTGGGTCAGTAGATAAAGGACCTCATCTGACTGGGTCAGTAGATAAAGGGTCTCATCTGACTGGGTCAGTAGATAAAGGGTCTCATCTGACTGGGTCAGTAGATAAAGGACCTCATCTGACTGGGTCAGTAGATAAAGGGCTTCATCTGACTGGGTCAGTAAGATAAAGGACCTCATCTGACTGGGTCAGTAGATAAAGGTCCTCATCTGACTGGGTCAGTAGATAAAGGACCTCATCTGACTGGGTCAGTAGATAAAGGACCTCATCTGACTGGGTCAGTAGATAAAGGACCTCATCTGACTGGGTCAGTAGATAAAGGACCTCATCTGACTGGGTCAGTAGATAAAGGGCCTCATCTGACTGGGTCAGTAAGATAAAGGACCTCATCTGACTGGGTCAGTAGATAAAGGACCTCATCTGACTGGGTCAGTAGATAAAGGTCCTCATCTGACTGGGTCAGTAGATAAAGGACCTCATCTGACTGGGTCAGTAGATAAAGGACCTCATCTGACTGGGTCAGTAGATAAAGTTATCCACCAATTATCCGAGTCATCCACCCATTATCTGAGTTATCCACCCATTGTCTGAGTCATCCACCCATTATCTGAGTTATCCACCCATTATCCGAGTCATCCACCCATTATCCGAGTCATCCACCCATTATCCGACTCATCCACCCATTGACTGAGTTATCCACCCATTATCTGAGTCATCCACCCATTATCCGAGTCATCCACCCATTATCCAAGTCATCCACCCATTATCTGAGTCATCCACCCATTATCCGACTCATCCACCCATTATCTGAGTCATCCACCCATTATCTGAGTTATCCACCCATTATCCAAGTCATCCACCCATTATCTGAGTTATCCACCCATTATCTGAGTCATCCACCCATTATCCGAGTCATCCACCCATTATCTGAGTTATCCACCCATTATCTGAGTCATCCACCCATTATCCGAGTCATCCACCCATTATCCGAGTCATCCACCCATTATCCGAGTCATCCACCCATTATCTGAGTTATCCACCCATTATCCGAGTCATCCACCAAATCAAATCAAATCAAATTTTATTTGTCACAAAATGTTATTAAATTGTATTTGTCACACATGGTTAGTAGATGTTAGTGCGAGTGTAGCGAAATGCTTGTGCTTCTAGTTCCGACAATGCAGTAATAACCAACAAGTAATCTAGTTAACAATTCCAAAACTACTACCTTATAGACACAAGTGTAAGGGGATAAAGAATATGTACATAAAGATATATGAATGAGTGATGGTACAGAGCGGCATAGGCAAGATACAGTAGATGGTATTGAGTGCAGTATATACATATGAGATGAGTATGTAAACAAAGTGGCATAGTTAAAGTGGCTAGCGATACATGTAGTACATAAGGATGCAGTAGATGATATAGAGTACAGTATATATGTATACATATGAGATGAATAATGTAGGGTATGTAAACATTATAATAGGTAGCATTGTTTAAAGTGGCTAGTGATATATTTTACATCAATTCCCATCAATTCCCATTATTAAAGTGGCTGGAGTTGAGTCAGTGTGTTGGCAGCAGCCACTCAATGTTAGTGGTGGCTGTTTAACAGTCTGATGGCCTTGAGATAGAAGCTGTTTTTCAGTCTCTCGGTCCCAGCTTTGATGCACCTGTACTGACCTCGCCTTCTGGATGATAGCGGGGTGAACAGGCAGTGGCTCGGGTGGTTGCTGTCCTTGATGATCTTTATGGCCTTCCTTGACATCGGGTGGTGTAGGTGTCCTGGAGGGCAGGTAAGTTGGCCCCAGGTGAGGCGTTGTGCGGACCTCACTACCCTCTGGAGAGCCTTACGGTTGTGGGCGGAGCAGTTGCCGTACCAGGCGGGGATACAGCCCGACAGGATGCTCTCGATTGTGCATCTGTAGAAGTTTGTGAGTGCTTTTGATGACAAGCCAAATTTCTTCAGCCTCCTGAGGTTGAAGAGGCGCTGCTGCGCCTTCTTCACGATGCTGTCTGTGTGGGTGGACCAATTCAGTTTGTCTGTGATGTGTACGCCGAGGAACTTAAAACTTACTACCCTCTCCACTACTGTTCCATTGATGTGGATAGGGGGGTGTTCCCTCTGCTGTTTCCTGAAGTCCACAATCATCTCCTTAGTTTTGTTGACGTTGAGTGTGAGGTTATTTTCCTGACACCACACTCCGAGGGCCCTCACCTCCTCCCTGTAGGCCGTCTCGTCGTTGTTGGTAATCAAGCCTACCACTGTTGTGTCGTCCGCGAACTTGATGATTGAGTTGGAGGCGTGCGTGGCCACGCAGTCGTGGGTGAACAGGGAGTACAGGAGAGGGCTCAGAACGCAACCTTGTGGGGCCCCAGTGTTGAGGATCAGCGGGGTGGAGATGTTGTTGCCTACCCTCACCACCTGGGGGCGGCCCATCAGGAAGTCCAGTACCCAGTTGCACAGGGCGGGGTCGAGACCCAGGGTCTCGAGCTTGGAGGGTACTATGGTGTTGAATGCCGAGCTGTAGTCGATGAACAGCATTCTCACATAGGTATTCCTCTTGTCCAGATGGGTTAGGGCAGTGTGCAGTGTGGTTGAGATTGCATCGTCTGTGGACCTATTTGGGCGGTAAGCAAATTGGAGTGGGTCTAGGGTGTCAGGTAGGGTGGAGGTGATATGGTCCTTGACTAGTCTCTCAAAGCACTTCATGATGACGGAAGTGAGTGCTAAGAGGGGCGGTAGTCGTTTAACTCAGTTACCTTAGCTTTCTTGGGAACAGGAACAATGGTGGCCCTCTTGAAGCATGTGGGAACAACAGACTGGGATAGGGATTGATTGAATATGTCCGTAAACACACCAGCCAGCTGGTCTGCGCATGCTCTGAGGGCGCGGCTGGGGATGCCGTCTGGGCCTGCAGCCTTGCGAGGGTTGACACGTTTAAATGTTTTCCTCACGTCGGCTGCAGTGAAGGAGAGTCGGCATGTTTTAGTTGCGGGCAGTGTCAGTGGCACTGTATTGTCCTCAAAGCGGGCAAAAAAGTTATTTAGTCCGCCTGGGAGCAAGACATCCTGGTCCGTGACAGTGCTGGTTTTCTTTTTGTAATCCGTGATTGACTGTAGACCCTGCCACATACCTCTTGTGTCTGAGCCGTTGAATTGAGATTCTAATTTGTCTCTATACTGACGCTTAGCTTGTTTGATTGCCTTGCGGAGGGAATAGTTACACTGTTTGTATTCGGTCATGTTTCCAGTCACCTTGCCCTGATTAAAAGCAGTGGTTCACGCTTTCAGTTTCACTTCGAATGCTGCCATCAATCCACGGTTTCTGGTTTGGGAATGTTTTAATCGTTGCTATGGGAACGACATCTTCAACACACGTTCTAATCAACTCGCACACCTAATCAGTGTATTCATCAATGTTGTCGTCTGATGCAATACGGAACAGATCCCAGTCCACGTGATGGAAGCAGTCTTGGAGTGTGGAATCAGATTGGTCGGACCAGCATTGAACAGACCTCAGCGCGGGAGCTTCTTGTTTTAGTTTCTGTCTGTTATTATCAGACTCTCTGAGGTCATTAAAGATCCCATGGCACTTATTGTTAGAGTAGGGCTGTTAACCCCGGTATCCTGGCTAAATTCCTTATCTGGCACCTAATCATCCCCAGTTTACAATCGGCTCATTCATCCCCCTCCTCTCCCTTGTAAGTATTCCCCAGGTTGTTGCTGTAAATGAGAAAGTGTTCTCAGTCAACTTACCTGGTCAAAAAATGGTCAAATAAATAAATAAATAAAAATGCACCCATTATCAGAGTTAATCCATTAAGCAGTCATGCATTGTGGTGTGAGGAAGGTAACCAGAGAGAGTTGACAGGTCGCATCGTAGTGTGAGGAAGGTAACCAGAGAGTTGACAGGTCGTATTGTGGTGTGAGGAAGGTAACCAGAGAGAGTTGACAGGTCGCATTGTAGTGTGAGGAAGGTAACCAGAGAGAGTTGACAGGTCGTATTGTGGTGTGAGGAAGGTAACCAGAGAGTTGACAGGTCGTATTGTGGTGTGAGGAAGGTAACTACAGAGAGTTGACAGGTCGTATTGTGGTGTGAGGAAGGTAACCAGAGAGTTGACAGGTCGTATTGTGGTGTGAGGAAGGTAACTACAGAGAGTTGACAGGTCGTATTGTGGTGTGAGGAAGGTAACTACAGAGAGTTGACAGGTCGTATTGTGGTGTGAGGAAGGTGACTAGAGAGAGTTGACAGGTCGTATTGTGGTGTGAGGAAGGTGACTACAGAGAGTTGACAGGTCGCATTGTGGTGTGAGGAAGGTAACCAGAGAGAGTTGACAGGTCGCATCGTAGTGTGAGGAAGGTAACCAGAGAGAGTTGACAGGTCGTATTGTGGTGTGAGGAAGGTAACCAGAGAGTTGACAGGTCGTATTGTGGTGTGAGGAAGGTAACCAGAGAGTTGACAGGTCGTATTGTGGTGTGAGGAAGGTAACCAGAGAGAGTTGACAGGTCGCATTGTAGTGTGAGGAAGGTAACCAGAGAGAGTTGACAGGTCGTATTGTGGTGTGAGGAAGGTAACCAGAGAGTTGACAGGTCGTATTGTGGTGTGAGGAAGGTAACTACAGAGAGTTGACAGGTCGTATTGTGGTGTGAGGAAGGTGACTAGAGAGAGTTGACAGGTCGTATTGTGGTGTGAGGAAGGTGACTACAGAGAGTTGACAGGTCGTATTGTGGTGTGAGGAAGGTAACCAGAGAGTTGACAGGTCGTATTGTGGTGTGAGGAAGGTGACTACAGAGAGTTGACAGGTCGTATTGTGGTGTGAGGAAGGTGACTACAGAGAGTTGACAGGTCGTATTGTGGTGTGAGGAAGGTGACTAGAGAGAGTTGACAGGTCGTATTGTAGTGTGAGGAAGGTGACTACAGAGAGTTGACAGGTCGTATTGTAGTGTGAGGAAGGTGACTACAGAGAGTTGACAGGTCGTATTGTGGTGTGAGGAAGGTAACCAGAGAGTTGACAGGTCGTATTGTAGTGTGAGGAAGGTGACTACAGAGAGTTGACAGGTCGTATTGTGGTGTGAGGAAGGTGACTACAGAGAGTTGACAGGTCGTATTGTGGTGTGAGGAAGGTAACCAGAGAGTTAACAGGTCGTATTGTGGTGTGAGGAAGTTGACTACAGAGAGTTGACAGGTCGTATTGTAGTGTGAGGCAGGTGACTACAGAGAGTTGACAGGTCGTATTGTGGTGTGAGGCAGGTAACCAGAGAGTTGACAGGTCGTATTGTAGTGTGAGGAAGGTGACTACAGAGAGTTGACAGGTCGTATTGTGGTGTGAGGAAGGTGACTACAGAGAGTTGACAGGTCGTATTGTGGTGTGAGGAAGGTGACTACAGAGAGTTGACAGGTCGTATTGTGGTGTGAGGAAGGTGACTACAGAGAGTTGACAGGTCGTATTGTGATGTGAGGAAGGTGACTACAGAGAGTTGACAGGTCGTATTGTGGTGTGAGGAAGGTGACTACAGAGAGTTGACAGGTCGTATTGTGGTGTGAGGAAGGTAACCAGAGAGTTGACAGGTCGTATTGTAGTGTGAGGAAGGTGACTACAGAGAGTTGACAGGTCGTATTGTGGTGTGAGGAAGGTGACTACAGAGAGTTGACAGGTCGTATTGTGGTGTGAGGAAGGTGACTACAGAGAGATGACAGGTCGTATTGTGGTGTGAGGAAGGTAACCAGAGAGTTGACAGGTCGTATTGTGGTGTGAGGAAGTTGACTACAGAGAGTTGACAGGTCGTATTGTAGTGTGAGGAAGGTGACTACAGAGAGTTGACAGGTCGTATTGTGGTGTGAGGAAGGTAACCAGAGAGTTGACAGGTCGTATTGTAGTGTGAGGAAGGTGACTACAGAGAGTTGACAGGTCGTATTGTGGTGTGAGGAAGGTGACTACAGAGAGTTGACAGGTCGTATTGTGGTGTGAGGAAGGTGACTAGAGAGAGTTGACAGGTCGTATTGTGGTGTGAGGTAGGTGACTACAGAGAGTTGACAGGTCGTATTGTGGTGTGAGGAAGGTGACTACAGAGAGATGACAGGTCGTATTGTGGTGTGAGGAAGGTGACTACAGAGAGTTGACAGGTCGTATTGTGGTGTGAGGAAGGTAACCAGAGAGTTGACAGGTCATATTGTGGTGTGAGGAAGTTGACTAGAGAGAGTTGACAGGTCGCATTGTGGTGTGAGGAAGGTGACTAGAGAGAGTTGACAGGTGGTATTGTGGTGTGAGGAAGGTAACCAGAGAGTTGACAGGTCGCATTGTGGTGTGAGGAAGGTGACTACAGAGAGTTGACAGGTCGTATTGTGGTGTGAGGAAGGTGACTACAGAGAGTTGACAGGTCGTATTGTGGTGTGAGGAAGGTAACCAGAGAGTTGACAGGTCGTATTGTAGTGTGAGGAAGGTGACTACAGAGAGTTGACAGGTCGTATTGTGGTGTGAGGAAGGTGACTACAGAGAGTTGACAGGTCGTATTGTGGTGTGAGGAAGGTGACTACAGAGAGTTGACAGGTCGTATTGTGGTGTGAGGAAGGTGACTACAGAGAGTTGACAGGTCGTATTGTGGTGTGAGGAAGGTAACCAGAGAGTTGACAGGTCATATTGTGGTGTGAGGAAGGTGACTAGAGAGAGTTGACAGGTCGCATTGTGGTGTGAGGAAGGTGACTAGAGAGAGTTGACAGGTGGTATTGTGGTGTGAGGAAGGTAACCAGAGAGTTGACAGGTCGCATTGTGGTGTGAGGAAGGTGACTACAGAGAGTTGACAGGTCGTATTGTGGTGTGAGGAAGGTGACTAGAGAGAGTTGACAGGTCGTATTGTGGTGTGAGGAAGGTGACTAGAGAGAGTTGACAGGTCGTATTGTGGTGTGAGGAAGGTGACTACAGAGAGTTGACAGGTCGTATTGTGGTGTGAGGAATGTAACCAGAGAGTTGACAGGTCGTATTGTGGTGTGAGGTAGGTGACTACAGAGAGTTGACAGGTCGTATTGTGGTGTGAGGAAGGTGACTACAGAGAGTTGACAGGTCGTGTTGTAGTGTGAGGAAGGTGACTAGAGAGAGTTGACAGGTCGTATTGTGGTGTGAGGAATGTAACCAGAGAGTTGACAGGTCGTATTGTGGTGTGAGGAAGGTGACTACAGAGAGTTGACAGGTCGTATTGTGGTGTGAGGAATGTAACCAGAGAGTTGACAGGTCGTATTGTGGTGTGAGGAAGGTGACAAGAGAGAGTTGAAAGGTCGTATTGTAGTGTGAGGAAGGTGACTACAGAGAGTTGACAGGTCGTATTGTAGTGTGAGGAAGGTGACTAGAGAGAGTTGACAGGTCGTATTGTAGTGTGAGGAAGGTGACTAGAGAGAGTTGACAGGTCGTATTGTGGTGTGAGGAAGGTGACTACAGAGAGTTGACAGGTCGTATTGTGGTGTGAGGAAGGTGACTACAGAGAGTTGACAGGTCGTATTGTGGTGTGAGGAAGGTGACTACAGAGAGTTGACAGGTCGTATTGTGGTGTGAGGAAGGTGACTACAGAGAGTTGACAGGTCGTATTGTGGTGTGAGGAAGGTGACTACAGAGAGTTGACAGGTCGTATTGTGGTGTGAGGAAGGTGACTACAGAGAGTTGACAGGTCGTATTGTGGTGTGAGGAAGGTGACTACAGAGAGTTGACAGGTCGTATTGTGGTGTGAGGAAGGTAACCAGAGAGTTGACAGGTCGTATTGTGGTGTGAGGAAGGTAACTACAGAGAGTTGACAGGTCGTATTGTGGTGTGAGGAAGGTGACTACAGAGAGTTGACAGGTCGTATTGTGGTGTGAGGAAGGTGACTACAGAGAGTTGACAGGTCGTATTGTGGTGTGAGGAAGGTGACTACAGAGAGTTGACAGGTCGTATTGTGGTGTGAGGAAGGTGACTACAGAGAGTTGACAGGTCATATTGTGGTGTGAGGAAGGTGACTACAGAGAGTTGACAGGTCGTATTGTAGTGTGAGGAAGGTGACTAGAGAGAGTTGACAGGTCGTATTGTGGTGTGAGGAAGGTGACTAGAGAGAGTTGACAGGTCGTATTGTGGTGTGAGGAAGGTGACTACAGAGAGTTGACAGGTCGTATTGTGGTGTGAGGAAGGTGACTACAGAGAGTTGACAGGTCGTATTGTAGTGTGAGGAAGGTGACTAGAGAGTTGACAGGTTGTATTGTGGTGTGAGGAAGGTGACTACAGAGAGTTGACAGGTCGTATTGTGGTGTGAGGATGGTGACTACAGAGAGTTGACAGGTCGTATTGTGGTGTGAGGAAGGTGACTACAGAGAGTTGACAGGTCGTATTGTGGTGTCAGGAAGGTAACCAGAGAGTTGACAGGTCGTATTGTGGTGTGAGGAAGGTGACTACAGAGAGTTGACAGGTCGTATTGTGGTGTGAGGAATGTAACCAGAGAGTTGACAGGTCGTATTGTGGTGTGAGGAAGGTGACAAGAGAGAGTTGAAAGGTCGTATTGTAGTGTGAGGAAGGTGACTACAGAGAGTTGACAGGTCGTATTGTAGTGTGAGGAAGGTGACTAGAGAGAGTTGACAGGTCGTATTGTGGTGTGAGGAAGGTGACTACAGAGAGTTGACAGTTCGTATTGTGGTGTGAGGAAGGTGACTAGAGAGAGTTGACAGGTCGTATTGTGGTGTGAGGAAGGTGACTACAGAGAGTTGACAGGTCGTATTGTCGTGTGAGGAAGGTGACTACAGAGAGTTGACAGGTCGTATTGTGGTGTGAGGAAGGTGACTACAGAGAGTTGACAGGTCGTATTGTGGTGTGAGGAAGGTGACTACAGAGAGTTGACAGGTCGTATTGTGGTGTGAGGAAGGTGACTACAGAGAGTTGACAGGTCGTATTGTGGTGTGAGGAAGGTAACCAGAGAGTTGACAGGTCGTATTGTGGTGTGAGGAAGGTAACTACAGAGAGTTGACAGGTCGTATTGTGGTGTGAGGAAGGTGACTACAGAGAGTTGACAGGTCGTATTGTGGTGTGAGGAAGGTGACTACAGAGAGTTGACAGGTCGTATTGTGGTGTGAGGAAGGTGACTACAGAGAGTTGACAGGTCGTATTGTGGTGTGAGGAAGGTGACTACAGAGAGTTGACAGGTCGTATTGTGGTGTGAGGAAGGTAACCAGAGAGTTGACAGGTCGTATTGTGGTGTGAGGAAGGTGACTACAGAGAGTTGACAGGTCGTATTGTGGTGTGAGGAAGGTGACTACAGAGAGTTGACAGGTCGTATTGTGGTGTGAGGAAGGTGACTAGAGAGAGTTGACAGGTCGTATTGTAGTGTGAGGAAGGTGACTACAGAGAGTTGACAGGTCGTATTGTGGTGTGAGGAAGGTGACTACAGAGAGTTGACAGGTCGTATTGTGGTGTGAGGAAGGTGACTACAGAGAGTTGACAGGTCGTATTGTGGTGTGAGGAAGGTGACTACAGAGAGTTGACAGGTCGTATTGTGGTGTGAGGAAGGTGACTACAGAGAGTTGACAGGTCGTATTGTGGTGTGAGGAAGGTGACTACAGAGAGTTGACAGGTCGTATTGTGGTGTGAGGAAGGTGACTACAGAGAGTTGACAGGTCGTATTGTGGTGTGAGGAAGGTAACCAGAGAGTTGACAGGTCGTATTGTGGTGTGAGGAAGGTAACTACAGAGAGTTGACAGGTCGTATTGTGGTGTGAGGAAGGTGACTACAGAGAGTTGACAGGTCGTATTGTGGTGTGAGGAAGGTGACTACAGAGAGTTGACAGGTCGTATTGTGGTGTGAGGAAGGTGACTACAGAGAGTTGACAGGTCGTATTGTGGTGTGAGGAAGGTGACTACAGAGAGTTGACAGGTCATATTGTGGTGTGAGGAAGGTGACTACAGAGAGTTGACAGGTCGTATTGTAGTGTGAGGAAGGTGACTAGAGAGAGTTGACAGGTCGTATTGTGGTGTGAGGAAGGTGACTAGAGAGAGTTGACAGGTCGTATTGTGGTGTGAGGAAGGTGACTACAGAGAGTTGACAGGTCGTATTGTGGTGTGAGGAAGGTGACTACAGAGAGTTGACAGGTCGTATTGTAGTGTGAGGAAGGTGACTAGAGAGTTGACAGGTTGTATTGTGGTGTGAGGAAGGTGACTACAGAGAGTTGACAGGTCGTATTGTGGTGTGAGGATGGTGACTACAGAGAGTTGACAGGTCGTATTGTGGTGTGAGGAAGGTGACTACAGAGAGTTGACAGGTCGTATTGTGGTGTCAGGAAGGTAACCAGAGAGTTGACAGGTCGTATTGTGGTGTGAGGAAGGTGACTACAGAGAGTTGACAGGTCGTATTGTGGTGTGAGGAAGGTGACTAGAGAGAGTTGACAGGTCGTATTGTGGTGTGAGGAAGGTGACTACAGAGAGTTGACAGTTCGTATTGTGGTGTGAGGAAGGTGACTAGAGAGAGTTGACAGGTCGTATTGTGGTGTGAGGAAGGTGACTACAGAGAGTTGACAGGTCGTATTGTCGTGTGAGGAAGGTGACTACAGAGAGTTGACAGGTCGTATTGTGGTGTGAGGAAGGTGACTACAGAGAGTTGACAGGTCGTATTGTGGTGTGAGGAAGGTGACTACAGAGAGTTGACAGGTCGTATTGTGGTGTGAGGAAGGTGACTACAGAGAGTTGACAGGTCGTATTGTGGTGTGAGGAAGGTAACCAGAGAGTTGACAGGTCGTATTGTGGTGTGAGGAAGGTAACTACAGAGAGTTGACAGGTCGTATTGTGGTGTGAGGAAGGTGACTACAGAGAGTTGACAGGTCGTATTGTGGTGTGAGGAAGGTGACTACAGAGAGTTGACAGGTCGTATTGTGGTGTGAGGAAGGTGACTACAGAGAGTTGACAGGTCGTATTGTGGTGTGAGGAAGGTGACTACAGAGAGTTGACAGGTCGTATTGTGGTGTGAGGAAGGTAACCAGAGAGTTGACAGGTCGTATTGTGGTGTGAGGAAGGTGACTACAGAGAGTTGACAGGTCGTATTGTGGTGTGAGGAAGGTGACTACAGAGAGTTGACAGGTCGTATTGTGGTGTGAGGAAGGTGACTAGAGAGAGTTGACAGGTCGTATTGTAGTGTGAGGAAGGTGACTACAGAGAGTTGACAGGTCGTATTGTGGTGTGAGGAAGGTGACTACAGAGAGTTGACAGGTCGTATTGTGGTGTGAGGAAGGTGACTACAGAGAGTTGACAGGTCGTATTGTGGTGTGAGGAAGGTGACTACAGAGAGTTGACAGGTCGTATTGTGGTGTGAGGAAGGTGACTACAGAGAGTTGACAGGTCGTATTGTGGTGTGAGGAAGGTGACTACAGAGAGTTGACAGGTCGTATTGTGGTGTGAGGAAGGTGACTACAGAGAGTTGACAGGTCGTATTGTGGTGTGAGGAAGGTAACCAGAGAGTTGACAGGTCGTATTGTGGTGTGAGGAAGGTAACTACAGAGAGTTGACAGGTCGTATTGTGGTGTGAGGAAGGTGACTACAGAGAGTTGACAGGTCGTATTGTGGTGTGAGGAAGGTGACTACAGAGAGTTGACAGGTCGTATTGTGGTGTGAGGAAGGTGACTACAGAGAGTTGACAGGTCGTATTGTGGTGTGAGGAAGGTGACTACAGAGAGTTGACAGGTCATATTGTGGTGTGAGGAAGGTGACTACAGAGAGTTGACAGGTCGTATTGTAGTGTGAGGAAGGTGACTAGAGAGAGTTGACAGGTCGTATTGTGGTGTGAGGAAGGTGACTAGAGAGAGTTGACAGGTCGTATTGTGGTGTGAGGAAGGTGACTACAGAGAGTTGACAGGTCGTATTGTGGTGTGAGGAAGGTGACTACAGAGAGTTGACAGGTCGTATTGTAGTGTGAGGAAGGTGACTAGAGAGTTGACAGGTTGTATTGTGGTGTGAGGAAGGTGACTACAGAGAGTTGACAGGTCGTATTGTGGTGTGAGGATGGTGACTACAGAGAGTTGACAGGTCGTATTGTGGTGTGAGGAAGGTGACTACAGAGAGTTGACAGGTCGTATTGTGGTGTCAGGAAGGTAACCAGAGAGTTGACAGGTCGTATTGTGGTGTGAGGAAGGTGACTACAGAGAGTTGACAGGTCGTATTGTGGTGTGAGGAATGTAACCAGAGAGTTGACAGGTCGTATTGTGGTGTGAGGAAGGTGACAAGAGAGAGTTGAAAGGTCGTATTGTAGTGTGAGGAAGGTGACTACAGAGAGTTGACAGGTCGTATTGTAGTGTGAGGAAGGTGACTAGAGAGAGTTGACAGGTCGTATTGTGGTGAGGAAGGTGACTACAGAGAGTTGACAGTTCGTATTGTGGTGTGAGGAAGGTGACTAGAGAGAGTTGACAGGTCGTATTGTGGTGTGAGGAAGGTGACTACAGAGAGTTGACAGGTCGTATTGTCGTGTGAGGAAGGTGACTACAGAGAGTTGACAGGTCGTATTGTGGTGTGAGGAAGGTGACTACAGAGAGTTGACAGGTCGTATTGTGGTGTGAGGAAGGTGACTACAGAGAGTTGACAGGTCGTATTGTGGTGTGAGGAAGGTGACTACAGAGAGTTGACAGGTCGTATTGTGGTGTGAGGGAAGGTAACCAGAGAGTTGACAGGTCGTATTGTGGTGTGAGGAAGGTAACTACAGAGAGTTGACAGGTCGTATTGTGGTGTGAGGAAGGTGACTACAGAGAGTTGACAGGTCGTATTGTGGTGTGAGGAAGGTGACTACAGAGAGTTGACAGGTCGTATTGTGGTGTGAGGAAGGTGACTACAGAGAGTTGACAGGTCGTATTGTGGTGTGAGGAAGGTGACTACAGAGAGTTGACAGGTCGTATTGTGGTGTGAGGAAGGTAACCAGAGAGTTGACAGGTCGTATTGTGGTGTGAGGAAGGTGACTACAGAGAGTTGACAGGTCGTATTGTGGTGTGAGGAAGGTGACTACAGAGAGTTGACAGGTCGTATTGTGGTGTGAGGAAGGTGACTAGAGAGAGTTGACAGGTCGTATTGTAGTGTGAGGAAGGTGACTACAGAGAGTTGACAGGTCGTATTGTAGTGTGAGGAAGGTGACTACAGAGAGTTGACAGGTCGTATTGTGGTGTGAGGAAGGTAACCAGAGAGTTGACAGGTCGTATTGTAGTGTGAGGAAGGTGACTACAGAGAGTTGACAGGTCGTATTGTGGTGTGAGGAAGGTGACTACAGAGAGTTGACAGGTCGTATTGTGGTGTGAGGAAGGTAACCAGAGAGTTAACAGGTCGTATTGTGGTGTGAGGAAGTTGACTACAGAGAGTTGACAGGTCGTATTGTAGTGTGAGGCAGGTGACTACAGAGAGTTGACAGGTCGTATTGTGGTGTGAGGAAGGTAACCAGAGAGTTGACAGGTCGTATTGTAGTGTGAGGAAGGTGACTACAGAGAGTTGACAGGTCGTATTGTGGTGTGAGGAAGGTGACTACAGAGAGTTGACAGGTCGTATTGTGGTGTGAGGAAGGTGACTACAGAGAGTTGACAGGTCGTATTGTGGTGTGAGGAAGGTGACTACAGAGAGTTGACAGGTCGTATTGTGATGTGAGGAAGGTGACTACAGAGAGTTGACAGGTCGTATTGTGGTGTGAGGAAGGTGACTACAGAGAGTTGACAGGTCGTATTGTGGTGTGAGGAAGGTAACCAGAGAGTTGACAGGTCGTATTGTAGTGTGAGGAAGGTGACTACAGAGAGTTGACAGGTCGTATTGTGGTGTGAGGAAGGTGACTACAGAGAGTTGACAGGTCGTATTGTGGTGTGAGGAAGGTGAGTACAGAGAGATGACAGGTCGTATTGTGGTGTGAGGAAGGTAACCAGAGAGTGACAGGTCGTATTGTGGTGTGAGGAAGTTGACTACAGAGAGTTGACAGGTCGTATTGTAGTGTGAGGAAGGTGACTACAGAGAGTTGACAGGTCGTATTGTGGTGTGAGGAAGGTAACCAGAGAGTTGACAGGTCGTATTGTAGTGTGAGGAAGGTGACTACAGAGAGTTGACAGGTCGTATTGTGGTGTGAGGAAGGTGACTACAGAGAGTTGACAGGTCGTATTGTGGTGTGAGGAAGGTGACTAGAGAGAGTTGACAGGTCGTATTGTGGTGTGAGGTAGGTGACTACAGAGAGTTGACAGGTCGTATTGTGGTGTGAGGAAGGTGACTACAGAGAGTTGACAGGTCGTATTGTGGTGTGAGGAAGGTGACTACAGAGAGTTGACAGGTCGTATTGTGGTGTGAGGAAGGTAACCAGAGAGTTGACAGGTCATATTGTGGTGTGAGGAAGTTGACTAGAGAGAGTTGACAGGTCGCATTGTGGTGTGAGGAAGGTGACTAGAGAGAGTTGACAGGTGGTATTGTGGTGTGAGGAAGGTAACCAGAGAGTTGACAGGTCGCATTGTGGTGTGAGGAAGGTGACTACAGAGAGTTGACAGGTCGTATTGTGGTGTGAGGAAGGTGACTACAGAGAGTTGACAGGTCGTATTGTGGTGTGAGGAAGGTAACCAGAGAGTTGACAGGTCGTATTGTCGTGTGAGGAAGGTGACTACAGAGAGTTGACAGGTCGTATGTGGTGTGAGGAAGGTGACTACAGAGAGTTGACAGGTCGTATTGTGTGTGAGGAAGGTGACTTACAGAGAGTTGACAGGTCGTATGTGGTGTGAGGAAGGTGACTACAGAGAGTTGACAGGTCGTATTGTGGTGTGAGGAAGGTAACCAGAGAGTTGACAGGTCATATTGTGGTGTGAGGAAGGTGACTAGAGAGAGTTGACAGGTCGCATTGTGGTGTGAGGAAGGTGACTAGAGAGAGTTGACAGGTCATATTGTGGTGTGAGGAAGGTAACCAGAGAGTTGACAGGTCGCATTGTGGTGTGAGGAAGGTGACTACAGAGAGTGACAGGTCGATTGTGGTGTGAGGAAGGTGACTAGAGAGAGTGACAGGTCGTATTGTGGTGTGAGGAAGGTAACCAGAGAGTTGACAGGTCGTATTGTGGTGTGAGGAAGGTAACCAGAGAGTTGACAGGTCGTATTGTAGTGTGAGGAAGGTGACTACAGAGAGTTGACAGGTCGTATTGTGGTGTGAGGAAGGTGACTACAGAGAGTTGACAGGTCGTATTGTGGTGTGAGGAAGGTAACCAGAGAGTTAACAGGTCGTATTGTGGTGTGAGGAAGTTGACTACAGAGAGTTGACAGGTCGTATTGTAGTGTGAGGCAGGTGACTACAGAGAGTTGACAGGTCGTATTGTGGTGTGAGGAAGGTAACCAGAGAGTTGACAGGTCGTATTGTAGTGTGAGGAAGGTGACTACAGAGAGTTGACAGGTCGTATTGTGGTGTGAGGAAGGTGACTACAGAGAGTTGACAGGTCGTATTGTGGTGTGAGGAAGGTGACTACAGAGAGTTGACAGGTCGTATTGTGGTGTGAGGAAGGTGACTACAGAGAGTTGACAGGTCGTATTGTGATGTGAGGAAGGTGACTACAGAGAGTTGACAGGTCGTATTGTGGTGTGAGGAAGGTGACTACAGAGAGTTGACAGGTCGTATTGTGGTGTGAGGAAGGTAACCAGAGAGTTGACAGGTCGTATTGTGGTGTGAGGAAGGTGACTACAGAGAGTTGACAGGTCGTATTGTGGTGTGAGGAAGGTGACTACAGAGAGTTGACAGGTCGTATTGTGGTGTGAGGAAGGTGACTACAGAGAGATGACAGGTCGTATTGTGGTGTGAGGAAGGTAACCAGAGAGTTGACAGGTCGTATTGTGGTGTGAGGAAGTTGACTACAGAGAGTTGACAGGTCGTATTGTAGTGTGAGGAAGGTGACTACAGAGAGTTGACAGGTCGTATTGTGGTGTGAGGAAGGTAACCAGAGAGTTGACAGGTCGTATTGTAGTGTGAGGAAGGTGACTACAGAGAGTTGACAGGTCGTATTGTGGTGTGAGGAAGGTGACTACAGAGAGTTGACAGGTCGTATTGTGGTGTGAGGAAGGTGACTAGAGAGAGTTGACAGGTCGTATTGTGGTGTGAGGTAGGTGACTACAGAGAGTTGACAGGTCGTATTGTGTGTGAGGAAGGTGACTACAGAGAGATGACAGGTCGTTATTGTGGTGTGAGGAAGGTGACTACAGAGAGTTGACAGGTCGTATTGTGGTGTGAGGAAGGTAACCAGAGAGTTGACAGGTCATATTGTGGTGTGAGGAAGTTGACTAGAGAGAGTTGACAGGTCGCATTGTGGTGTGAGGAAGGTGACTAGAGAGAGTTGACAGGTGGTATTGTGGTGTGAGGAAGGTAACCAGAGAGTTGACAGGTCGCATTGTGGTGTGAGGAAGGTGACTACAGAGAGTTGACAGGTCGTATTGTGGTGTGAGGAAGGTGACTACAGAGAGTTGACAGGTCGTATTGTGGTGTGAGGAAGGTAACCAGAGAGTTGACAGGTCGTATTGTAGTGTGAGGAAGGTGACTACAGAGAGTTGACAGGTCGGTATTGTGGTGTGAGGAAGGTGACTACAGAGAGTTGACAGGTCGTATTGTGGTGTGAGGAAGGTGACTACAGAGAGTTGACAGGTCGTATTGTGGTGTGAGGAAGGTGACTACAGAGAGTTGACAGGTCGTATTGTGGTGCTGAGGAAGGTAACCAGAGAGTTGACAGTCATATTGTGGTGTGAGGAAGGTGACTAGAGAGAGTTGACAGGTCGCATTGTGGTGTGAGGAAGGTGACTAGAGAGAGTTGACAGGTGGTATTGTGGTGTGAGGAAGGTAACCAGAGAGTTGACAGGTCGCATTGTGGTGTGAGGAAGGTGACTACAGAGAGTTGACAGGTCGTATTGTGGTGTGAGGAAGGTGACTAGAGAGAGTTGACAGGTCGTATTGTGGTGTGAGGAAGGTGACTAGAGAGAGTTGACAGGTCGTATTGTGGTGTGAGGAAGGTGACTACAGAGAGTTGACAGGTCGTATTGTGGTGTGAGGAATGTAACCAGAGAGTTGACAGGTCGTATTGTGGTGTGAGGTAGGTGACTACAGAGAGTTGACAGGTCGTATTGTGGTGTGAGGAAGGTGACTACAGAGAGTTGACAGGTCGTATTGTAGTGTGAGGAAGGTGACTAGAGAGAGTTGACAGGTCGTATTGTGGTGTGAGGAATGTAACCAGAGAGTTGACAGGTCGTATTGTGGTGTGAGGAAGGTGACTACAGAGAGTTGACAGGTCGTATTGTGGTGTGAGGAATGTAACCAGAGAGTTGACAGGTCGTATTGTGGTGTGAGGAAGGTGACAAGAGAGAGTTGAAAGGTCGTATTGTAGTGTGAGGAAGGTGACTACAGAGAGTTGACAGGTCGTATTGTAGTGTGAGGAAGGTGACTAGAGAGAGTTGACAGGTCGTATTGTGGTGTGAGGAAGGTGACTACAGAGAGTTGACAGTTAGTATTGTGGTGTGAGGAAGGTGACTAGAGGAGTTGACAGGTCGTATTGTGGTGTGAGGAAGGTGACTACAGAGAGTTGACAGGTCGTATTGTGGTGTGAGGAAGGTGACTACAGAGAGTGACAGGTCGTATGGTGTGAGGGAAGGTGACTACAGAGAGTTGACAGGTCGTATTGTGGTGTGAGGAAGGTGACTACAGAGAGTTGACAGGTCGTATTGTGGTGTGAGGAGGTAACCAGAGAGTTGACAGGTCGTATTGTGGTGTGAGGAAGGTGACCAGAGAGTTGACAGGTCGTATTGTGGTGTGAGGAAGGTGACTACAGAGAGTTGACAGGTCGTATTGTGGTGTGAGGAAGGTGACTACAGAGAGTTGACAGGTCGTATTGTGGTGTGAGGAAGGTGACTACAGAGAGTTGACAGGTCGTATTGTGGTGTGAGGAAGGTGACTACAGAGAGTTGACAGGTCGTATTGTGGTGTGAGGAAGGTGACTACAGAGAGTTGACAGGTCGTATTGTGGTGTGAGGAAGGTGACTACAGAGAGTTGACAGGTCGTATTGTGGTGTGAGGAAGGTGACTACAGAGAGTTGACAGGTCGTATTGTGGTGTGAGGAAGGTGACTACAGAGAGTTGACAGGTCGTATTGTGGTGTGAGGAAGGTGACTACAGAGAGTTGACAGGTCGTATTGTGGTGTGAGGAAGGTGACTACAGAGAGTTGACAGGTCGTATTGTGTGTGAGGAAGGTGACTAGAGAGTTGACAGGTGTATTGTGGTGTGAGGAAGGTGACTACAGAGAGTTGACAGGTCGTATTGTGGTGTGAGGATGGTGACTACAGAGAGTTGACAGGTCGTATTGTGGTGTGAGGAGGTGACTACAGAGAGTTGACAGGTCGTATTGTGGTGTCAGGATGGTAACCAGAGAGTTGACAGGTCGTATTGTGGTGTCGAGGAAGGTGACTACCAGAGAGTTGACAGGTCGTATTGTGGGTGAGGAAGTAACCAGAGAGTGACAGGTCGTATTGTGGTGTGAGGAATTTAACCAGAGAGTTGACAGGTCGTATTGTGGTGTGAGGAAGGTGACAAGAGAGTTGAAAGTCGTATTGTAGTGTGGAGGAAGGTGACTACAGAGAGTTGACAGGTCGTATTGTAGTGTGAGGAAGGTGACTAGAGAGAGTTGACAGGTCGTATTGTGGTGTGAGGAAGGTGACTAAGAGAGAGTTGACAGGTTCGTATTGTGGTGTGAGGAGGGACTACGAGAGTTGAACAGGTTCGTATTGTGGTGTGAGGAAGGTGACTACAGAGAGTTGACAGGTCGTATTGTGGTGTGAGGAAGGTGACTACAGAGAGTTGACAGGTGTATTGTGGTGTGAGGAAGGTGAACTACAGAGAGTTGACAGGTCGTATTGTGGTGTGAGGAAGGTGACTACAGAGAGTTGACAGGTCGTATTGTGGTGTGAGGAAGGTACCAGAGAGTTGACAGGTCGTATTGTGGTGTGAGGAAGGAACTACAGAGCGTGAGAAGTTGACAGGTCGTATTGTGGTTGTGAGGAAGGTGACTACAGAGAGTTGACAGTCGTATTTGGTGTGAGGAAGGTGACTACAGAGAGTTGACAGGTCGTATTGTGGTGTGAGGAAGGTGACTACAGAGAGTTGACAGGTCGTATTGTGGTGTGAGGAAGGTGACTACAGAGAGTTGACAGGTCGTATTGTGGTGTGAGGAAGGGACTACAGAGAGTTGACAGGTCGTATTGTGGTGTGAGGAAGGTGACTACAGAGAGTTGACAGGTCGTATTGTGGTGTGAGGAAGGTGACTACAGAGAGTTGACAGGTCGTATTGTGGTGTGAGGAAGGTGACTAGAGAGAGTTGACAGGTCGTATTGTGTGTGAGGAAGGTGACTACAGAGAGTTGACAGGTCGTATTGTGGTGTGAGGAAGGTGACTACAGAGAGTTGACAGGTCGTATTGTGGTGTGAGGAAGGTAACCAGAGAGTTGACAGGTCGTATTGTGGTGTGAGGAAGGTGACTACAGAGAGTTGACAGGTCGTATTGTGGTGTGAGGAAGGTGACTACAGAGAGTTGACAGGTCGTATTGTGGTGTGAGGAAGGTAACCAGAGAGTTGACAGGTCGTATTGTGGTGTGAGGAAGTGACTACAGAGAGTTGACAGGTCGTATTGTGGTGTGAGGAAGGTGACTACAGAGAGTTGACAGGTCGTATTGTGGTGTGAGGAAGGTAACCAGAGAGTTGACAGGTCGTATTGTAGTGTGAGGAAGGTGACTACAGAGAGTTGACAGGTCGTATTGTGGTGTGAGGAAGGTGACTACAGAGAGTTGACAGGTCGTATTGTGGTGTGAGGAAGGTGACTACAGAGAGTTGACAGGTCGTATTGTGGTGTGAGGAAGGTGACTACAGAGAGTTGACAGGTCGTATTGTGGTGTGAGGAAGGTGACTACAGAGAGTTGACAGGTCGTATTGTGGTGTGAGGAAGGTGACTACAGAGAGTTGACAGGTCGTATTGTGGTGTGAGGAAGGTAACCAGAGAGTTGACAGGTCGTATTGTAGTGTGAGGAAGGTGACTACAGAGAGTTGACAGGTCGTATTGTGGTGTGAGGAAGGTGACTACAGAGAGTTGACAGGTCGTATTGTGGTGTGAGGAAGGTGACTACAGAGAGTTGACAGGTCGTATTGTGGTGTGAGGAAGGTGACCAGAGAGTTGACAGGTCGTATTGTGGTGTGAGGAAGGTGACTACAGAGAGTTGACAGGTCGTATTGTGGTGTGAGGAAGGTGACTAGAGAGAGTTGACAGGTCGTATTGTGGTGTGAGGAAGGTAACCAGAGAGTTGACAGGTCGTATTGTGGTGTGAGGAAGGTGACTACAGAGAGTTGACAGGTCGTATTGTGGTGTGAGGAAGGTGACTACAGAGAGTTGACAGGTCGTATTGTGGTGTGAGGAAGGTGACCAGAGAGTTGACAGGTCGTATTGTGGTGTGAGGAAGGTGACTACAGAGAGTTGACAGGTCGTATTGTGGTGTGAGGAAGGTGACTACAGAGAGTTGACAGGTCGTATTGTGGTGTGAGGAAGGTGACTACAGAGAGTTGACAGGTCGTATTGTGGTGTGAGGAAGGTGACTACAGAGAGTTGACAGGTCGTATTGTGGTGTGAGGAAGGTAACCAGAGAGTTGACAGGTCATATTGTGGTGTGAGGAAGGTGACTAGAGAGAGTTGACAGGTCGCATTGTGGTGTGAGGAAGGTGACTAGAGAGAGTTGACAGGTCATATTGTGGTGTGAGGAAGGTGACTACCAGAGAGTTGACAGGTCGTATTGTGGTGTGAGGAAGGTGACTACAGAGAGTTGACAGGTCGTATTGTGGTGTGAGGAAGGTGACTACAGAGAGTTGACAGGTCGTATTGTGGTGTGAGGAAGGTGACTAGAGAGAGTTGACAGGTCGTATTGTGGTGTGAGGAAGGTGACTACAGAGAGTTGACAGGTCGTATTGTGGTGTGAGGAAGGTGACCAGAGAGTTGACAGGTCGTATTGTGGTGTGAGGAAGGTGACTACAGAGAGTTGACAGGTCGTATTGTGGTGTGAGGAAGGTGACTACAGAGAGTTGACAGGTCGTATTGTGGTGTGAGGAAGGTGACTAGAGAGAGTTGACAGGTCGTATTGTGGTGTGAGGAAGGTAACCAGAGAGTTGACAGGTCGTATTGTGGTGTGAGGAAGGTGACTACAGAGAGTTGACAGGTCGTATTGTGGTGTGAGGAAGGTGACTAGAGAGTTGACAGGTCGTATTGTGGTGTGAGGAAGGTGACTAGAGAGAGTTGACAGGTCGTATTGTGGTGTGAGGAAGGTGACTACAGAGAGTTGACAGGTCGTATTGTGGTGTGAGGAAGGTAACCAGAGAGTTGACAGGTCGTATTGTGGTGTGAGGAAGGTGACTACAGAGAGTTGACAGGTCGTATTGTGGTGTGAGGAAGGTGACTACAGAGAGTTGACAGGTCGTATTGTGGTGTGAGGAAGGTGACTACAGAGAGTTGACAGGTCGTATTGTGGTGTGAGGAAGGTAACAGAGAGTTGACAGGTCGTATTGTGGTGTGAGGAAGGTGACTACAGAGAGTTGACAGGTCGTATTGTGGTGTGAGGAATGTAACCAGAGAGTTGACAGGTCGTATTGTGGTGTGAGGAAGGTGACAAGAGAGAGTTGACAGGTCGTATTGTAGTGTGAGGAAGGTGACTACAGAGAGTTGACAGGTCGTATTGTAGTGTGAGGAAGGTGACTAGAGAGAGTTGACAGGTCGTATTGTGGTGTGAGGAAGGTGACTACAGAGAGTTGACAGTTCGTATTGTGGTGTGAGGAAGGTGACTAGAGAGAGTTGACAGGTCGTATTGTGGTGTGAGGAAGGTGACTACAGAGAGTTGACAGGTCGTATTGTGGTGTGAGGAAGGTGACTACAGAGAGTTGACAGGTCGTATTGTGGTGTGAGGAAGGTGACTACAGAGAGTTGACAGGTCGTATTGTGGTGTGAGGAAGGTGACTACAGAGAGTTGACAGGTCGTATTGTGGTGTGAGGAAGGTGACTACAGAGAGTTGACAGGTCGTATTGTGGTGTGAGGAAGGTGACTACAGAGAGTTGACAGGTCGTATTGTGGTGTGAGGAAGGTGACTACAGAGAGTTGACAGGTCGTATTGTGGTGTGAGGAAGGTGACTACAGAGAGTTGACAGGTCGTATTGTGGTGTGAGGAAGGTGACTACAGAGAGTTGACAAGGTCGTATTGTGGTGTGAGGACGGTGCTACAAGAGAGTTGACAGGTCGTATTGTGGTGTGAGGAAGGGTAACTACAGAGAGTTGACAGTGGTCGGTATTGTGGTGTGAGGAAGGTGACTACAGAGGTGTGACAGGTCAGTATTGTGGTTTGTGAGGAAGGGACTACAGAGAGTTTGACAGGGGGTCGTATTGTGGCTGTGAGGAAGGTGGACCTACAGGAGAGTTGACAGGTCGTGATTGTGGTGTGAGGAAGGTGACTACAGAGAGTTGACAGGTCATATTTTGGTGTGAGGAAGGTGACTACAAGAGAGTTGACATGGTCGTATTGTAGGTGTGAGGAAGGTGACTACAGAGAGTTGACAGGTCGTATTGTGGTGTGAGGAAGGTGACTAGAGAGAGTTGACAGGTGTTTGTGGTGTGAGGAAGGTGACTACAGAGAGTTGACAGGTCGTATTGGTGGTGTGAGGAAGGTGACTACAGAGAGTTGACAGGTCAGTATTGTAGTGTGAGGAAGGTGACTAAGAGAGTTGACAGTCGTATTGTGGTGTGAGGAAGGTAACCAGAGAGTTGACAGGTCGTATTGTGGTGTGAGGAAGGTGACTACAGAGAGTTGACAGGTCGTATTGTGGTGTGAGGAATGTAACCAGAGAGTTGACAGGTCGTATTGTGGTGTGAGGAAGGTGACAAGAGAGAGTTGAAAGGTCGTATTGTAGTGTGAGGAAGGTGACTACAGAGAGTTGACAGGTCGTATTGTAGTGTGAGGAAGGTGACTAGAGAGAGTTGACAGGTTCGTTATTGGTGGTGTGAGGAAGTTGACTACAGAGAGTTGACAGTTCGTATTGTGGTGTGAGGAAGGTGACTAAGAGAGAGTTGACAGTCGTATTGTGGTGTGAGGAAGGTGACTACAGAGTGTTGACTAGGTCGTATTGTGGTGTGAGGAAGGTGACTACAGAGAGTTGGACAGGTCGTATTGTGGTGTGAGGAAGGTGACTACAGAGAGTTGACAGGTCGTATTGTGGTGTGAGGAAGGTGACTACAGAGAGTTGACAGGTCGTATTGTGGTGTGAGGAAGGTGACTACAGAGAGTTGACAGGTCGTATTGTGGTGTGAGGAAGGTAACCAGAGAGTGACTAGTGTATTGTGGTGTGAGGGATGTGACTACAGAGAGTTGACAGGTCGTATTGTGGTGTGAGGAAGGGACACAGAGAGGTGACACGGTCGTATTGTGGTGTGAGGAAGGTGACTACAGAGAGTTGACAGGTCGTATTGTGGTGTGAGGAAGGTGACTACAGAGAGTTGACAGGTCGTATTGTGGTGTGAGGAAGGTGACTACAGAGAGTTGACAGGTCATATTGTGGTGTGAGGAAGGTGACTACAGAGAGTTGACAGGTCGATTTGTAGTGTGAGGAAGGTGACTAGAGAGAGTTGACAGGTCGTATTGTGGTGTGAGGAAGGTGACTAGAGAGAGTTGACAGGTCGTATTGTGGTGTGAGGAAGGTGACTACAGAGAGTTGACAGGTCGTATTGTGGTGTGAGGAAGGTGACTACAGAGAGTTGACAGGTCGTATTGTAGTGTGAGGAGGTGACTAGAGAGTTGACAGGTTGTATTGTGGTGTGAGGAAAGGTGACTACAGAGAGTTGACAGGTCGTATTGTGGTGTGAGGAGGTGACTACAGAGAGTTGACAGGTCGTATTGTGGTGTGAGGAGGTGACTACAGAGAGGTTGACAGGTCGTATTGTGGTGTCAGGAAGGTAACCAGAGAGTTGACAGGTCGTATTGTGGTGTGAGGAAGGTGACTACAGAGAGTTGACAGGTCGTATTGTGTGTGAGGAAGGTGACTAGAGAGTTGACAGGTCGTATTGTGGTGTGAGGAAGGTGACTACAGAGAGTTGACAGGTCATATTGTGGTGTGAGGAAGGTAACGAGAGAGAGTTGACAGGTCGTATTGTAGCGTGAGGAAGGTAACGAGAGAGAGTTGACAGGTCGTATTGTAGTGTGAGGAAGGTAACGAGAGAGAGTTGACAGGGTCGTATTGGTGGTGTGAGGAAGGTGACTACAGAGAGTTGACAGGTCATATTGTGGTGTGAGGAAGGTGACTACAGAGAGTTGACAGGTCGTATTGTGGTGTGAGGAAGGTGACTACAGAGAGTTGACAGGTCGTATTGTAGTGTGAGGAAGGTGACTAGAGAGTTGACAGGTCGTATTGTGGTGTGAGGAAGGTGACTACAGAGAGTTGACAGGTCGTATTGTGGTGTGAGGAAGGTGACTACAGAGAGTTGACAGGTCGTATTGTGGTGTGAGGAAGGTGACTACAGAGAGTTGACAGGTCGTATTGTGGTGTGAGGAAGGTGACTAGAGAGAGTTGACAGGTCGTATTGTGGTGTGAGGAAGGTGACTACAGAGAGTTGACAGGTCGTATTGTGGTGTGAGGAAGGTGACTAGAGAGAGTTGACAGGTCGTATTGTGGTGTGAGGAAGGTGACTACAGAGAGTTGACAGGTCGTGGTGTGAGGAACCGGACATGAGGAGAGACAGCTCTCCTGGTAGCTCTATTTACATAAATACAGCCTCGGTCCAACACACACCTGGACATTTGTAGATGTGGTGAAACGCGAGAGGTACACCAGTATTTTGTGGGCTGCAGTGATTAGACGCCCGAGCCGGTAATTTTCTCAAATTTAAATCTCAAGGTGCGCATGTCGGTTGTTACGGTTACAGGTATCCTGTGTGTGTATTTCTTTGCTCTCCTCACAGGTGGCAATCATCATTCCCCAATCAGTCATCAATCTGAAGACACACCTCCTCCTGTTTCCATTACCCAATCACATCCCCTTTCCATTGGTTTAAAACACCAGATAGTTGTTTTCTCTGGAGCTCGATCTCTCTATCTCTCTCTATTTGTATGCAGAGATCTCTCTCTATTTGTATGCAGAGATCTCTCTATCTCTATCTCTGTATACAGAGATCTCTCTATCTCCATCTCTATTTGTATGCAGAGATCTCTCTCTATTTGTATGCAGAGATCTCTCTCTATCTGTATACAGAGATCTCTCTAGCTCCATCTCTATTTGTATACAGAGATCTCTCTATCTCTCTCTATTTGTATACAGAGATCTCTCTATCTCCATCTCTATTTGTATACAGAGATCTCTCTATCTCTCTCTATTTGTATGCAGAGATCTCTCTATCTCTCTCTATCTGTATGCAGAGATCTCTCTATCTCTCTCTATTTGTATGCAGAGATCTCTCGATCTCTCTCTATTTGTATGCAGAGATCTCTCTATCTCTCTCTATTTGTATGCAGAGATCTCTCTCTATCTGTATACAGAGATCTCTCTATCTCTCCATCTCTGTATGCAGAGATCTCTCTATCACTCTCTATTTGTATACAGAGATCTCTCTCTATTTGTATACAGAGATCTCTCTAGCTCCATCTCTATTTGTATGCAGAGATCTCTCTCTATTTGTATGCAGAGATCTCTCTCTCTCTCTGTATACAGAGATCTCTCTATCTCTGTATGCAGAGATCTCTCTCTATCTGTATGCAGAGATCTCTCTCTATTCGTATGCAGAGATCTCTATCTATTCGTATGCAGAGATCTCTATCTATTCGTATGCAGAGATCTCTCTCTATTCGTATGCAGAGATCTCTATCTATTCGTATGCAGAGATCTCTCTCTATTCGTATGCAGAGATCTCTATCTATTCGTATGCAGAGATCTCTCTCTATTTGTATGCAGAGATCTCTCTCTATTCGTATGCAGAGATCTCTATCTATTCGTATGCAGAGATCTCTCTCTATTCGTATGCAGAGATCTCTATCTATTCGTATGCAGAGATCTCTCTCTATTCGTATGCAGAGATCTCTATCTATTCGTATGCAGAGATCTCTCTCTATTTGTATGCAGAGATCTCTCTCTATTTGTATGCAGAGATTCACCTTCACTTCAGCTGGAGTCACCTGGTTTTGGTCCTGGAGACATACTAATCAAGGTATTGATGACTGGTTGATTAGTTGAATAGTGTGTTAGTACAGGGCTGGAACTGAAGCCTGTATCTTTTCAGCGGGAGTGAAGAATACGACACTGTGAGCCAATCTCAGATGCTGCTCCTGTAGTGAACTACTGTAGACTAGAAGCCATTTCAGACAAACACACACAAACTAAAACCACTGAATCTGACATTTAGTTGAGCGAAGAAAAGACAAGAGTTCTGAAAACACAACAGTTTATTTCCTTAAAATATCATCATCGTTGGCATGGTAACTAACAGACAAATGAACATTCAGGTTTAGTTTTTTTCATTAACTCTTCTTTTTATATAAAAGTATACAAACTAACAAAGACGAGTCCCCGTCACCCCTCCATGTAAGGGGTAGAGTAAGGACCCCCCCCCCCCCCCACGGTGACCTCTCACCCCTGACCCCTGCAGACCCCAGAGGGCAACTGTGACATGGTACACACATCAGGTACTACAGCTGTCACGTATCATTAAATAACATGTACAGTACCTTCAGAAAGTATTCACACTCCTAGACTTTTTCTGCGTAACAAAGTGGGATTAAAATAGATTTCATTGTCATTTTTGGTCAACTATCTACACAAAATAATCTGTCATGTTAAAAAGTGGAAGAAAAATGCTAACATTTATTACAAATGAATGAAAAATAAAACACTAATATATCTTGATTAGATAAGTATTCACCCCCCTGAGTCAATACATGTTAGAATCACCTTTGTCAGCGATTACAGCTGTGAGTATTTTAGGGTACATCTCTAAGAGCTTTGCACACCTAAATTGTTCAATATTTTCCAAATATTCTTTAAAATAATGATTCTAGTTCTGTCAAGTTGGTTGATGATCATTCTTAGACACACATTTTTTGAAGTCTTGCCATAGATTTCCAAGCCGATTTAAGTCCAAACTGTATCTTGGTCACTCAGGAACATTCTAGGTAAGCAACTCCAGTGTATATGTGGCCTTGTGTTTTAGCTTATTGTCCTGCTGAAAGGTGAATTCATCTCCCAGTGTATATTTGGCCTTGTGTTTTAGCTTATTGTCCTGCTGAAAGGTGAATTTGTCTCCCTGTGTCTGGTGGAAAGCAGACTGAACCAGGTTTTCCTCTAGGATTTTGCCTGTGCTCAGCTCTATTCCGTTTCGTTTTATCTTTAAAAAAACTCCCCAGTCCTTGCTGATGGCAAGCATACCCATAACATGATGCAGCCACCACCATGCTTGAAAATATGAAGAGTGGTACTTAATGATGTGTTAAGTTTGTGGAAAATCCAGCACTTCATATTCAGAACATAAAAAATATTTATTTGCCTCAATTTTTGCAATATTACCTGGATGCAGGATGCATGTTTTGGAATATTTTTGTTCTGTACAGGCTTCCTTCTTTCCACTCTGTCATTTAGGTTAGTATTGTGGAGTAACTGCAATGTTGTTGATCCATCCTCAGTTTTCTTTTATCACAGCCATTAAACTCTGTGACTGTTTTAAAGTCACCATTGGCCTCATGGTGAAATCCCAGAGCGGTTTCCTTCCTCTCCGGCAACTGAGTTAGGACTCTTTGTATCTGTATCTTTGTAGTGTATTAATAAACCCTTAAAAGGCTAATTAATAACTTCACCATGCTCAAAGGGATATTCTTTTTTACACATCTACTAATCAGTTTGGAAAAACATCCCTGGTCTTTGTGGGTGAATCTGTGTTTGAAATTCACTGCTCGACTGAGGGACCTTACATATAATTGTATGTGTGGGGTACAGAGATGAGGTGGTCATTCAAAAATCATGTTAAACACTATTATTGCACACAGAGTGAGTCCATGCAACTTATTATGTGACTCGTTAAGCACGTTGAATACTTATTAACTTAAAGACATCAGCTTTTCATTTTTAATGAATTTGTAAAAAAAAAATTGAAAAAAAAAATTCCACTGACATTTATGAGGTGTGTAGATCAAAATTCAGGCTGTAACAACAAAATGTGGTAAAAGTCAAGGGGTGTGAATACTTTCTGTAGACTGACAGGGTGTATACCACCGAGAGGAGAGGGGACAGAGGGGTGTGTAGACTGACAGGGTGTATACCACCGAGAGGAGAGGGGACAGAGTAGTGTGTAGACTGACAGGGTGTAGACCACCGAGAGGAGAGGGGACAGAGGGGTGTGTAGACTGACAGGGTGTAGACCACCGAGAGGAGAGGGGACAGAGGGGTGTGTAGACTGACAGGGTGTAGACCACCGAGAGGAGAGGGGACAGAGGGGTGTGTAGACTGACAGGGTGTATACCACCGAGAGGAGAGGGGACAGAGGGGTGTGTAGACTGACAGGGGTGTAGACCACTGAGAGGAGAGGGGACAGAGGGGTGTGTAGACTGACAGGGTGTATACCACCGAGAGGAGAGGGGACAGAGGGGTGTGTAGACTGACAGGGTGTATACCACCGAGAGGAGAGGGGACAGAGGGGTGTGTAGACTGACAGGGTGTATACCACCGAGAGGAGAGGGGACAGAGGGGTATGTAGACTGATAGGAGACATTCATTAAGCCGTGATCTGGATCTCAGTGCCACAGGATTGATTTGGCGTTAAAAAAATTATCACAAAAACAAAACAATCATTTAAAAAAGTGACCAGAGTCACAGAAAAGTTTGTGTCAGAGAGAGAGAGAGAGACACACACACACAGAGAGAGAGAGAGAGAGAGCATACGAATTGAAATATCTATGCAAATTGGCAAAAACTAATTGAATGTGTCATTGAACCAATTGCACTTTATGGCAGCGAGGTGTGGAGTCCAAAACAAAAACAAAACAAGATTTCACCAAATAGGAAAAACACCCCATTGAAACCCTGCAAGTTCTGTAAGATTCTCCTACATGTCCAGAGGAAAACTACAAACAACGCATGTAGGGCAGAATTAGGCCAATATCCACTAAGAATAAAAACTAAAAAAAGAGCAATTCAGTTTTGGAAACATCTAAAATACAGTGAACCCCTCTCATATCATTACCAAGCCCTGCAATGCCAAGAGCTGAGCAAAGAAAAGAGTCCCCTCATCCAGCTGGTCCTGAGTTCACTAACCTGTTCTACTAACACACTGAAGCCTCAGTCCCCTCGTCCAGCTGGTTCTGAGTTCACTAACCTGTTCTACTAACACACTGAAGCCTCAGTCACCTCATCCAGCTGGTTCTGAGTTCACTAACCTGTTCTACTAACACACTGAAGCCTCAGTCACCTCATCCAGCTGGTTCTGAGTTCACTAACCTGTTCTACTAACATGCTGAAGTCTCAGGACCAGAGCATCCAATCAATCAGAATAAACCAAATTACAACTCAATAAAAACAAAACTACATTGCTTTTTGGGAAACACAAGAACAAGCACAAAGCAAAATGCAGTGCTATCTGGCCCTAAATCGACAGAACACCGTGGCAGACTATTTGACCATGGTTACTGATCAAAACCTTAGAAAAACCTTGACAACGTACAGGCTCAGTGAGAACAGCCTTGCCATTGAGAAGGGTAGACACAGGAAAACCTGGCTCCCTGTAGAGGAAAGGCTGTACAACCACTGCACCACAGCAGAACCTGGCTCCCTGTAGAGGAAAGGCTGTACAACCACTGCACCACAGCAGAACCTGGCTCCCTGTAGAGGAAAGGCTGTACAACCACTTCACCACAGTAAAACCTGGCTCCCTGTAGAGGAAAGGCTGTACAACCACTTCACCACAGTAGAACCTGGCTCCCTGTAGAGGAAAGGCTGTACAACCACTTCACCACAGTAGAACCTGGCTCCCTGTAGAGGAAAGGCTGTACAACCACTTCACCACAGTAGAACCTGGCTCCCTGTAGAGGAAAGGCTGTACAACCACTTCACCACAGTAGAACCTGGCTCCCTGTAGAGGAAAGGCTGTACAACCACTTCACCACAGTAGAACCTGGCTCCCTGTAGAGGAAAGGCTGTACAACCACTTCACCACAGTAGAACCTGGCTCCCTGTAGAGGAAAGGCTGTACAACCACTGCACCACAGCAGAACCTGGCTCCCTGTAGAGGAAAGGCTGTACAACCACTGCACCACAGCAGAACCTGGCTCCCTGTAGAGGAAAGGCTGTACAACCACTGCACCACAGCAGAACCTGGCTCCCTGTAGAGGAAAGGCTGTACAACCACTGCACCACAGCAGAACCTGGCTCCCTGTAGAGGAAAGGCTGTACAACCACTGCACCACAGCAGAACCTGGCTCCCTGTAGAGGAAAGGCTGGGCAACCACTGCACCACAGCAGACCCTGGCTCCCTGTAGAGGAAAGGCTGGGCAACCACTGCACCACAGCAGACCCTGGCTCCCTGTAGAGGAAAGGCTGTACAACCACTGCACCACAGCAGAACCTGAGACAGAGCTGCATTTCCTGACAAAATGTAAAAAAATATAAAACAATTAGAGTGTAATTTCCCCAAATGTAAAACCCTTATTCAAGGTCTCAAAGACCTCTCTGATGAGGACAGGCTACCCGTCCTGTTTGGGGAGGACACAGAGAGACCTCTCTGATGAGGACAGGCTACCCGTCCTGTTTGGGGGAGGACACAGAGAGACCTCTCTGATGAGGATAGGCTACCCGTCCTGTTGGGGGAGGACACAGAGAGACCTCTCTGATGAGGATAGGCTACCCGTCCTGTTGGGGGAGGACACAGAGAGACCTCTCTGATGAGGATAGGCTACCCGTCCTGTTGGGGGAGGACACAGAGAGACCTCTCTGATGAGGATAGGCTACCCGTCCTGTTGGGGGAGGACACAGAGAGACCTCTCTGATGAGGATAGGCTACCCGTCCTGTTGGGGGAGGACACAGAGAGACCTCTCTGATGAGGATAGGCTACCCGTCCTGTTGGGGGAGGACACAGAGAGACCTCTCTGATGAGGATAGGCTACCCGTCCTGTTGGGGGAGGACACAGAGAGACCTCTCTGATGAGGATAGGCTACCCGTCCTGTTGGGGGAGGACACAGAGAGACCTCTCTGATGAGGATAGGCTACCCGTCCTGTTGGGGGAGGACACAGAGAGCTGTGGGTTGGCAGCGCACTACATTTCTGCAAGCCAATAGATGAGGGACAGTGTCTGACAGACCAATCAACCTGTTTAAAGTTATTGTTCAATGTATTATTGATTATTGTTGTTACTGTTGTCCTGTTGAAAATATTGATCATTATTATTATTAATTATGTTAATATTGTAAATCTCCAAAGTAAGCTTTGGCAATATGTACATTGTTATATCATGCCAATAACGCACACTGAATTGACTTGAGACACAGAGAGACAGAGAGACATACAGAGAGAGAGAGACAGAGATATAGAGACATAGAGACAGACACAGAGACACACAGAGAGAGAGAGAGAGAGAGAGAGAGAGAGAGAGAGAGAGAGAGACAGAGACAGAGAGAGAGAGAGAGAGAGAGAGAGAGAGAGAGAGAGAGCTTTGGCAATATGTACATTGTTACATCATGCCAATAACGCAAACTGAATTGACTTGAGACACAGAGAGACAGAGAGACATACAGAGAGAGAGAGACAGAGATATAGAGACATAGAGACAGACACAGAGACACACAGAGAGAGAGAGAGAGAGAGAGAGAGACAGAGAGAGAGAGAGAGAGAGAGAGAGAGAGAGAGAAACAGAGACAGAGACAGAGATACAGAGAGAGAGCTTTGGCAATATGTACATTGTTACATCATGCCAATAACGCAAACTGAATTGAATTGAACAATTGAAAGAGAGAGAGAGAGAGACTACACTGGAAAGACAGACATACTAGACAGACAGACTACGCTTGACAGCCCAGTAAATGTGTCTGTCTGTCCAGTATAGTCTGTCTCTCTGTACATCCCAGTCTGTCTGTCTGTCCAGTCCAGTCTGTATGTCTAGTGTAGTCTGTCTGTCTGTCCAGTCTATATGTCTAGTGTAGTCTGTCTGTCTGTCTGTCTTTCCAGTCTATATGTCTAGTGTAGTCTGTCTGTCTGTCTGTCCAGTCTATATGTCTAGTGTAGTCTGTCTGTCTGTCCAGTCTATATGTCTAGTGTAGTCTGTCTGTCTGTCCAGTCCAGTCTGTCTGTCTGTCCAGTCTATATTTCTAGTGTAGTCTGTCTGTCTGTCCAGTCCAGTCTGTATGTCTAGAGTAGTCTGTCTGTCTGTCCAGTCTATATTTCTAGTGTAGTCTGTCTGTCTGTCCAGTCCAGTCTGTATGTCTAGAGTAGTCTGTCTGTCTGTCCAGTCTATATGTCTAGTGTAGTCTGTCTGTCTGTCTGTCCAGTCTATATGTCTAGTGGTAGTCTGTCTGTCTGTCTGTCCAGTCTATATGTCTAGTGTAGTCTGTCTGTCTGTCCAGTCTATATGTCTATGTAGTCTGTCTGTCTGTCCAGTCCTGTCTAGAATTGATCACTACGACTGATTTGTTTTGGGGGTGAAACCAACAGACAGGGCTCCTCCCAGCCCACCAACCAGCAGACAGACAGGGCTCCTCCCAGCCCACCAATCAGCAGACAGGGCTCCTCCCAGCCCACCAACCAGCAGACAGACAGGGCTCCTCCCAGCCCACCAACCAGCAGACAGACAGGGCTCCTCCCAGCCCACCAACCAGGAGACAGACAGGGCTCCTCCCAGCCCACCAACCAGCAGACAGACAGGGCTCCTCCCAGCCCACCAATCAGCAGACAGACAGGGCTCCTCCCAGCCCACCAACCAGCAGACAGACAGGGCTCCTCCCAGCCCACCAACCAGCAGACTGACAGGGCTCCTCCCAGCCCACCAACCAGCAGACAGACAGGGCTCCTCCCAGCCCACCAACCAGCAGACAGACAGGGCTCCTCCCAGCCCCCCAACCAGACAGAGGTATCCCCGGACAGTGTCCCCGGACCCCACTCCTCAGCCTCCAGTATCTATGCAGCAATAATCTATGTGCCGGGGGACTAGGATCAGTCTTTTATATTGGGTATAATTCTCATGTCTTATCTGGTGTGCCGTGTTAATTGAAGTATGCTCCCTGTAATTCTCTCTCTCCCCCTCTCCTCCCAGAGGACCTGAGCCCTAGGACCATGCATCAGGACTACCTGGCCTGATGACTCCTGGCTGTTCCCAGTCCAGCTGGTCGTGCTGCTGCTCCAGTTTTAACTGTTCTGACTGTGGCTATGGAACTCTGACCTGTTCACCGGTCAACGTGCTACCTTGTCCCGGAACTGCTGTCTTCGACAGTATCCAGGAGAGAAAGGGTATCCAGGAGAGAGAGGGTATCCAGGAGAGAGAGAGAGAGAGGGTATTCAGGAGAAAGAGAGAGAGTATTCAGGAGAAAGAGAGAGAGAGAGAGAGGGTATTCAGGAGAGAGAGGGTATCCAGGAGAGAGAGAGAGAGAGATGAGAGTATTCAGGAGAGAGAGAGAGAGAGAGAGAGGGTATCCAGGAGAGAGAGAGAGAGAGAGAGAGAGAGGGTATCCAGGGAGAGAGAGAGAGAGAGAGAGAGAGGGTATCCAGGAGAGAGAGAGAGAGAGAGAGAGAGAGAGAGAGGGTATCCAGGAGAGAGAGAGTATCAGCGAGAGAGAGAGAGAGAGAGAGAAGAGAGAGAGGTATCCAGGAGTAGAGATAGATAGATGTATCAGGAGAGATAGAGATATTAATCCTAGAGTGGAGAGAGTAGGAGATAGAAGAGGGTATCCGGAGAGATAGAGAGGGGTTGGTATCGAGAGAGCTATAGATAAGAGAGATATAGATAGTGTATCCATGAGGAGAGAGTATCCCGAGAGAGAGATAGAGAGAGAGAAGAGATGTATCCATGGGAGAGAGAGAGAGAGAGGGGGGGTATCCGAGAGATAGAGAGAGGAGTTATCCAAGGAGAGGAGAGATAGAGTATCCGAGAGAGAGAGCGAGAGATAGGGTTCCCCCATGTAGGAGAGAGATAGAAGGGGTATCCAGGCAGAGAGAGAGAGAGAGAAGAGAGAGAGGGTATCCAGGAGAGAGGAGAGAGAGAGAAGAGAGAGAGGGTATCCAGGAGAGAGAGAGAGGGTATCCGAGAGAGGAGAGGAGGAGGAGGAGGAGAGAGAGAGAGAGAGAGAGTGAGTATCCAAGGCACAATCAGAACAAACACAACATCTAAGAAATCAGTCTCCAGTTCGCTTCAGTCCATTTAATCTGGTTTGATCCGGTTCCATCTAGTTTGGATCCGGTTAGGAGTCCACCATCTCTCCACCGTGCGTTTCCATCTCCTCCTCTCTCTCCTTCATTTATTTCTGGAGAGTACAGAGAGATAGAGGCTGTCAACAGTTTAGTGAAATATGTTTCCTTGCGAAATTTCTCAACAACAAAAAAATTCTGTAAAACCGAAGCAGCCGACTGGTGGGAAAGCACTCGACCTCCATTCGCTATTCCAGTGTACAGATGACATGTGTTTCCTGTTCCTGCCCGTTTCATAATGGGCCATTCTAAATCTCAACTCATTTTTCATATTGGTAAAGACAGTATTAAATTGAGAATAGTCTGATGTGAAAATATGATCACTTGATGAGAGAACAGCGTGTGCAGCCTGAGGCTAACTAAAGTTGCCAAATAACTCTCATTCTAGTGTATCGGACCTGTTTCAAATGATCTTACATGGGACTTATGAGCACATCTTGTGAGATAAATGAACACGTCTACAGCCTATAGCCCATATCATAGGCAGATAACATACAGTATCTAGTCTGATAAATGAACTAGCCTACAGTCAGATAACATACAGTATCTAGTCTGATAAATGAACTAGCCTACAGTCTATAGCAAGATAACATACAGTATCTAGTCTGATAAATGAACAGCCTATAGCCAGATAACATACCGTATCTAGTCAGATAACATACAGTATCTAGTCTGATAAATGAACAAGCCTACAGTCAGATAACATACAGTATCTAGTCTGATAAATGAACAGGCCTATAGCCAGATAACATACAGTATCTAGTCTGATAAATGAACAGCCTATAGCCAGATAACATACCGTATCTAGTCAGATAACATACAGTATCTAGTCTGATAAATGAACAAGCCTACAGTCAGATAACATACAGTATCTAGTCTGATAAATGAACAAGCCTACAGTCAGATAACATACAGTATCTAGTCTGATAAATGAACAGGCCTATAGTCAGATAACATACAGTATCTAGTCTGATAAATGAACTAGCCTACAGTCTATAGCAAGATAACATACAGTATCTAGTCTGATAAATGAACAGCCTATAGCCAGATAACATACCGTATCTAGTCTGATAACATACAGTATCTAGTCTGATAAATGAACGAGCCTACAGCCAGATAACATACAGTAGGACAACTCATATTCTGTTCTGTCCTAGAGCCAGATAACATACAGTAGGACAACTCATACTCTGTTCTGTCCTAGAGTCAGATAACATACAGTAGGACAACTCATACTCTGTTCTGTCCTAGAGCCAGATAACATACAGTAGGACAACTCATACTCTGTTCTGTCCTAGAGCCAGATAACATACAGTAGGACAACTCATACTCTGTTCTGTCCTAGAGCCAGATAACATACAGTAGGACAACTCATACTCTGTTCTGTCCTAGAGCCAGATAACATACAGTAGGACAACTCATACTCTGTTCTGTCCTAGAGCCAGATAACATACAGTAGGACAACTCATACTCTGTTCTGTCCTAGAGCCAGATAACATACAGTAGGACAACTCATACTCTGTTCTGTCCTAGAGCCAGATAACATACAGTAGGACAACTCATACTCTGTTCTTCTGAAACACAATGTTCTCATGTCATAATGTTTCTATAGACTTAAAATAAATAATGGCTTTATTGTGATGGTGTATATTACATTTATTTATTTGACTTTTAAATGTAGATGTCCCGAAAGGCGCGCATCAGCGGCTTGTTCGGAGGCCTGGAGATGCTAAATGTATTTATGTTAATTAACGGTTCATTATCATGAGACCGAGAGTATTTTTCCATGACAATAACCGGTGGACGAAGCATCATGCCCGCCACAGCCTTCGGTAGGATGTGATCACCTTACAAACAGACATTTGAAATATCAACATTTAATTAGATTTCATTCAAATGATACAAGGTGTCTAGTCCCTCTGCTAACTGGACAACAGGGTTAAAGATATATAGCCTGGGTACCAGTCTGTTTGTGCCATCATGCCACTCCTTGCCTCTCAGTCATACCAAGGAGATGACGGGATAGCTCAAACCAATCCGAGACCAGGCTAACCTCTGAATCTTCAACTGAACAACAATATCTGGCCTATAGTACAGACAGATGACAACGTCTCTTATCAAGAATACACTCTGATATCAACTTCCATCAAACTATATGACAGCACTGGTTGTACACTAAACTACACAGATCTCTCTCTCTCTCACACACACACACACACACACCAACCCACCCACACCAACCCACCCACCCACACACAGGTAAACCCCACAGAAAGGCACCAGGTATTGCTAATGATGAGGACTGTCTTTCATACAGACACAACCTTCAATCCGCTCTCTCTCTCTCTCTCTCTGGATAGAACCACCACACAACTCACTATGATACACACTCGCTACCCATTTGGTGTTATGCACACTCCCTACCCATTTGGTGTTGTGCACACACACATGCAAACATGAACACACATTGAGACGGCCAGAGAGAACTGTCAGAGAGAACAAGCAGAGAGACAGTCAGAGAGACAGTCAGAGAGAACAGTCAGAGAGACGGTCAGAGAGACGGTCAGAGAGAACAGTCAGAGAGAACTGTCAGAGAGAACAAGCAGAGAGACGGTCAGAGAGACGGTCAGAGAGAACTGTCAGAGAGACAGTCAGAGAGAACAGTCAGAGAGAACTGTCAGAGAGAATTGTCAGAGAGAACAAGCAGAGACAGTCAGAGAGAACAGTCAGAGAGAACTGTCAGAGAGAACTGTCAGAGAGAACAAGCAGAGACGGTCAGAGAGAACAGTCAGAGAGAACTGTCAGAGAGAACTGTCAGAGAGAACAGTCAGAGAGAACAGTCAGAGAGAACAGTCAGAGAGACAGTCAGAGAGAACAGTCAGAGAGATAGTCAGAGAGACAGTCAGAGAGATAGTCAGAGAGACAGTCAGAGAGACAGTCAGAGAGACAGTCAGAGAGACAGTCAGAGAGAACAGGCAGAGAGCAGAGTCAGTCTACGGTCCTGTTGACCACATAAGGAGACACAGGAAGCTTTTACAGCGTCTGTATGTGTGTGTGTCCATGGTCATGTGGTTGTCTGTTCAGAAGACGGAGTCAAACCCCACAGGAGACTAGGTGTTTGTGGGAGAGTCATCCAAGGACCAATGAGAGAGGACCTTCAGGCTGGTCTACGGTGTGGAGGGGAGAGTATGGGGACGGGGAGACACCAGGAGCAGCCTGCTCTACAACATGGCGTAGTCAGACGAACCAATCTTCTCCTCTGGTCTGGAAGTGGGGGGTTGTCTTTGTTACCAGCCCAAAGTAAATGCATGGTTGTCGTGGTTACCAGGGTGTGGTTGTCGTGGTAACCATCCCATAATAATGGCGGGGCGGTTGCTTGTCATGGTTACCAGCCGATGAGGTTGGCCTTGGCCTTGTCTGTGAGCTTGCGGACACGCCCCTTGGAGGAAGTGCCGAAGGTGAGGGAGGAGTCTTCAACCAGGAGTTGTCTCTGCTCCTCCTCCTCTGAGTCCTCCTCCGTGTAGTATGCCGTCCGTCGGCCCCGGTTACGCGTACGCATCGATCCCGCTGACCCCTCTCCTTCCTGTTCCGCCTCCTCCTCTTCATCGTCGTTTTCGTCCTGTGGCGATGCCCTCACGCGCTGTGATTGTTGCAGAGACTGGGCAGGGGGAGTCATCTCGTCGTTGATTCGCCGGCTGCTCCTCCTCAATGGGGAAGGGGAGGGGTCGGGGCTGGAAGGGGGAGGGGCTATCTCTGTCCTGACCAGTCTTGGCCTACCGCGGCGCCGTGGCGTTCCTGGAAGTCCGGCCCCCGACAGCACAGACGCTTCCTGGGCAGAGGAAGTCCCGCCCTCGTCGCCTGTGGATTGGTTGAGCTTGTCCTCTGGGGTGGAGCTTCGCCGGAGGCCCCTCCTCATGGCCTCTAGTTCCTGTTTGGACTTCCTGCCTCTCTTCCTGCCGGGAGGGCGACCCTTGGGGGCAGGGCTAGGACTGGGTTCAGGGGTCAGTGCTCTGGGTCTCCGTCCCCTCCGACCTGTAGACACGCCCACTGTCTCCTGACTACTGTGGCCATTCAGGTGGGCAGTAGCCTGGGGTGAGGGGCTACGAGGGGAGGCTGGGGGGAGAGAGAGATTGTGAGTTAAATCAAGGGTAAGGGGGGGGGGGGGGGTCTGTCCTGTATGTTATAAAGGGTAAGGGGGAGGGGGGGGTCTGTCCTGTATGTTATAGAGGGTAAGGGGGGGTCTGTCCTGTATGTTATAGAGGGTGAGGGGGGGGGGGGGTCTGTCCTGTATGTTATAGAGGGTAAGGGGGGGGGTCTGTCCTGTATGTTATAGAGGGTGAGGGGGGGGGGTCTGTCCTGTATGTTATAGAGGGTGAGGGGGGGGGGGGGGGTCTGTCCTGTATGTTATAGAGGGCAAGGGGGGGGGGGGTCTGTCCTGTATGTTATAGAGGGTGAGGGGGAGGGGGGGGGGGTCTGTCCTGTATGTTATAGAGGGTAAGGTGGGGGGGGGGGGGGGGGGGTCTGTCCTGTATGTTATAGAGGGTGAGGGGGGGGGGGTCTGTCCTGTATGTTATAGAGGGTGAGGGTGAGGGGGTCTGTCCTGTATGTTATAGAGGGTGAGGGGGAGGGGAGGGGGGGTCTGTCCTGTATGTTGTAGAGGGTGAGGGGGAGGGGAGGGGGGGTCTGTCCTGTATGTTGTAGAGGGTGAGGGTGAGGGGGAGGGGGTCTGTCCTGTATGTTATAGAGGGGGAGGGGGAGGGGAGGGGGGGTCTGTCCTGTATGTTGTAGAGGGTGAGGGGGGGGGTCTGTCGTGTATGTTGTAGAGGGTGAGGGGGGGGGGGGGTCTGTCATGTATGTTGTAGAGGGTGAGGGGGCGTCTGTCATGTATGTTGGAGAGGTTGAAGGGGTCTGTCATGTATGTTGTAGCGGGTGAGTGTGTGTGTGTGTCTGTAGGTGTGTAGGTGTGTTCTCCTCACCTGCAGTGCTGTGCATGTCTGCTGTGGAGGGTGTTTGTGTCCTGGCGCTGCGTGTTCGTCCGGGGATCTGTTGTTCTGCCTTCCCATTGAGGAGGGGGAGGGGCTGTCGAATGGGGAGGGTCTGTCTCAAGGAGGGGGGGCGCTGTGGGGCTGCAGCTGGAGCCGTGGGTGGGGCCAAGGAATCTAGTCTGGATACACCCCTCGATGACACACGCTTCTTCCTCTCTGGGCTAAAGGAGGGAGATAGAACGTTAAGATCACAAAGACCAATCACAAGGCTCTAACACTCTGATGCTAGGTCAGGTTAACCAATCACAAGGCTCTAACACTCTGATGCTAGGTCAGGTTAACCAATCACAAGGTGCTAACACTCTAATGCTAGGTCAGGTTAACCAATCACAAGGCTCTAACACTCTGATGCTAGGTCAGGTTAACCAATCACAAGGCTCTAACACTCTGATGCTAGGTCAGGTTAACCAATCACAAGGTGCTAACACTCTAATGCTAGGTCAGGTTAACCAATCACAAGGTGCTAACACTCTAATGCTAGGTCAGATTAACCTCTCTTGGGTAGGGGGCAGTATTTTCATGTCCGGATGAAAAGCGTTCCCAAAGTAAACTGCCTGCTACTCAGGCCCAGAAGCTAGGATATGCATATAATTGGTAGATTTGGATAGAAAACACTCTAGTTCCTAAAACTGTTCAAATCATGTCTGTGAATATAACAGAGCTGTAATGGCAGGAAAAACCCAGAGGACAAACCATCCCCCCCCCCCAAAAGAATTCAGCCTACTACTATTTTCAATGGCTGTCACTTTTATTATAAGGCGAAGTCCTCCCAGATTGTAGTTCCTAGGGCTTCCACTAGATGTCAACAGTCTTTAGAAAGAGTTTCAGGCTGGTTTTTGGAAAAATTAGCCAGAAATTGTAGTTTTTTAGGTGGCTCCCATTTTGGCTGTAGTGTTTCCAAGCGCATGGAAGAGAGCACGTTCTTTGGTATTTTTCTCTGGTAAAGACAATAACGATTCTCCATCTTAAATTGTATAGTTTATTTACGTACTAGGGTACCTAAGGTTTGATTATAAACGTCGTTTGGAAAAGTTTATTCGTAACGTTTGGGATTAATTTTGTATGCATTTTGATGGAGGGAAACTGGGTGGGTTATTGAAGCGCTCCAGCTAAACAGAGTTTTTATCGATATAAAGAAGGACCTTATCGAACAAAGGACCATTTGTGATGTAACTGGGACCTTTTGGAGTGCCAACAGAAGAAGATGTTCAAAGGTAAGGCATTTATTACATCACTATTTCTGACCTTCGTGTTGTACCTGCCTGGTTGAAATATGTTTTTCATGGTTTTGTATGCGGGGCGCTGTCCTCATGTAATCAAATGGTGTGCTTTCGCCGTAAAGCCTTTCTGAAATCTGACACGGCGGCTGGATTAACAAGAAGTTAAGCTTTATTTTGATGTGTTACACTCGTGATTTTATGAAAGTTAAATATTTATAATTCTGTAGTTTGAATTTCGCGCTCTGCAATTTCACCGGATGTTGGCCAGGTGGTACGCTACTGTCCCACCTGCCCATAAGAAGTTAACCAATCACAAGGCTCTAACACTCTGATGCTAGGTCAGGTTAACCAATCACAAGGCTCTAACACACTGATGCTAGGTCAGGTTAACCAATCACAAGGATCTAACACTCTGATGCTAGGTCAGATTAACCAATCAGGTACCTTGAGGCAGCGCTGCTGGAGGGAGAGTCACTCCTCCTCCTCTTCATAGCTTGTCGTGTCTGTCTGTCGGATTGTCTGGCCGCCACGTGTCTTGTCTGTCTGTCGGTTTGTCTGTCCACCACGTGTCTGGTCTGTCTTTCAGTTTGTCTTTCCGCCACGTGTCTGGTCTGTCTGTCGGTTTGTCTGTCCGCCACGTGTCTGGTCTGTCTTTCGGTTTGTCTTTCCACCACGTGTCTGGTCTGTCTGTCGGTTTGTCTGTCCACCACGTGTCTGGTTTGTCTGTCTGCTCTATGTCTCGTCTTTCTGTCCGTCTGTCCATGGGTGGCTTTGTAGTCAGCCAGGATGGAGTTGACATGTTCCTCAAACAACGCAGACAGACGGAGACTCATACTGTAGATCTACACATGAATAAGAGTGTATTAACATGTTAATAACATGAAGAGTGTATTAACATGTTATAACATGAAGAGTGTATTAACAGGTTAATAACATGAATAAGAGTGTATTAACATGTTATAGAAATGAAAAGGGTGTATCACGTTATGAACATGAATACGAGTGTATTAACATGTTATAAATATGAATAGTAAGTGTATTAACACATACATATGAATAGTAAGTGTATTAACACATACATATGAATAGTAAGTGTAACAGCGCATCTCACCCGGGACTTCTTGCTGGGTGTGTAAGCTTTAGAGTTGCTGAAGATGAGCCGTACGTCCTGGTAGAGTTCCAGGGGAGAGGTGTACTCCCCCGATCTTAGCATCCCCCTCACCGTCCCAAAGTCCATGGGGGTGTCCACGATGTCCAGATAGTCCTGAGGGTCAGGTGGACAGACCAGGTTATACAGACAGACCAGGTTATACAGACAGACAGGTTAGAGACAGACCAGGTTAGAGATAGACCAGGTTATACAGACATACAGGTTAGAGACAGACAGGTTAGAGACAGACAGGTTAGAGACAGACATACAGGTTAGAGACAGACCAGGTTATACAGACAGACAGGTTAGAGACAGACCAGGTTAGAGACAGACCTGGTTATACAGACATGTTAGAGATATGAGACAGACAGGTTAGAGACAGACCAGGTTATACAGACAGACATGTTAGAGACAGACAGACATGTTAGAGAGAGACAGACAGGTCAGAGACAGGCCAGGTTATATAGACAGACAGGTTAGAGACAGACAGACAGGTTAGATAAAGACCAGGTTATACAGACAGACAGGTTAGAGACAGACAGACAGACAGGTTAGAGACAGACCAGGTTATACAGACACACAGGTTAGAGACATACCTGGTTAGAGACAGACAGGTTAGAGACAGACAGGTTAGAGACAGACAACCAGGTTAGAGACAGACAGACAGGTTATAGAGAGAGAACGGTTAGAGACATACCTGGTTAGAGACAGACAGGTTAGAGACAGACAACCAGGTTAGAGACAGACAGACAGGTTATAGAGAGAGAACGGTTAGAGACAGACCAGGTTAGAGACAGACAGAAAGGTTAGAGACAGAAAGACAGGTTAGAGACAGAGGTTAGAGACAGACAGACAGACAGGTTAGATAAAGACCAGGTTATACAGACAGACAGGTTAGAGACAGACAGACAGACAGGTTAGAGACAGACCAGGTTATACAGACACACAGGTTAGAGACATACCTGGTTAGAGACAGACAGGTTAGAGACAGACAACCAGGTTAGAGACAGACAGACAGGTTATAGAGAGAGAACGGTTAAAGACAGACCAGGTTAGAGACAGACAGAAAGGTTAGAGACAGAAAGACAGGTTAGAGACAGAGGTTAGAGACAGACAGACAGACAGACAGGTTAGAGAAAGACCAGGTTATACAGACAGACAGGTTAGAGACAGACCAGGTTATACAGACACACAGGTTAGAGACAGACATGGTTAGAGACAGACCAGGTTAGAGACAGACAGACAATCAGGTTAGAGACAGACAGACAGGTTAGAGAGAGAGAACGGTTAGAGACAGACAGACAGGTTAGAGACAGAAAGACAGGTTAGAGACAGAGAGGTTAGAGACAGACAGACAGGTTAGAGACAGACAGGGTAGAGACAGACAGACTGGTTAGAGACAGAGAGGTTAGAGACAGACGGGTTAGAGACAGACCAGGTTAGAGACAGACATGGAAGAGAGAGAGATAGATTGTCAGACCAGGTTGTACAGAAAGACAGACAGGTTAGAGACAGACAGACAGACAGGTTAGAGAGAGACAGACAGGTTAGAGAGAGACATGGAAGAGAGAAAGATAGATTGTCAGACCAGGTTGTACAGAAAGACAGACAGGTTAGAGACAGACAGACAGGTTAGAGACAGACAGACAGGTTAGGGACAGCCAGGTTAGAGACAGACCAGGTTAGAGACAGACAGACAGGTTAGAGACAGACATGTTAGAGACAGACAGACAGGTTAGAGACATACAGACAGGTTAGAGACATACAGGTTAGAGACAGACATGGAAGAGAGAGAGATAGATTGTCAGACCAGGTTGTACAGAAAGACAGACAGGTTAGAGACAGACCAGGTTAGAGACAGACCAGGTTAGAGACAGACAGACAGGTTAGGGACAGACAGGTTAGAGCCAGACATGTTAGAGACAGACAGACAGGTTAGAAACATACAGACAGGTTAGGGACAGACAGGTTAGAGCCAGACATGTTAGAGACAGACAGACAGGTTAGAGACAGACAGACAGGTTAGGGACAGACAGGTTAGAGACAGAGAGACAGGTTACAAACAGACCAGGTTATACAGACAGTCAGGTTAGAGACAGACAGACAGACAGGTTAGAGACAGACCAGGTTATACAGACACACAGGTTAGAGACAGACCAGGTTAGAGACAGACAGACAACCAGGTTAGAGACAGACAGACAGACAGGTTAGAGAGAGAGAACGGTTAGAGACAGACAGACAGGTTAGAGACAGAAATACAGGTTAGAGACAGAGAGGTTAGAGACAGACCAGGTTAGAGACAGACAGGTTAGAGACAGACATGGAAGAGAGAGAGATAGATTGTCAGACCAGGTTGTACAGACAGACATACAGGTTAGAGACAGACAGTCAGGTTAGAGAGAGACAGACAGGTTAGAGAGAGACATGGAAGAGAGAAATATAGATTGTCAGACAGGTTAGAGACAGAAAGACAGGTTAGAGACAGACCAGGTTAGAGACAGACAGACAGACAGGTTAGAGACAGACAGACAGGTTAGAGACATACAGGTTAGAGACATACAGACAGGCTAGAGACAGACATGGAAGAGAGAGAGATAGATTGTCAGACCAGGTTGTACAGAAAGACAGACAGGTTAGAGACAGACCAGGTTAGAGACAGACAGACAGGTTAGAGACAGACAGGTTAGGGACAGACAGGTTAGAGCCAGACATGTTAGAGACAGACAGACAGGTTAGAAACATACAGACAGGTTAGGGACAGACAGGTTAGAGAGACAGACAGGTTAGAGACAGACATGGAAGAGAGAGAGATAGATTGTCAGACCAGGTTAGAAACAGACAGACAGGTTAGAGACAGACAGACAGGTTAGAGACAGACAGACAGGTTAGGGACAGACAGGTTAGAGACAGAGAGACAGGTTATAGACAGACCAGGTTAGAGACAGACAGACAGGTTAGAGAAAGACCAGGTTATACAGACACACAGGTTAGAGACAGACAGACAAACAGGTTAGAGACAGACCAGGTTATACAGACACACAGGTTAGAGACAGACAGACAGGTTAGAGACAGACCAGGTTAGAGACAGACATACAGGTTAGAGACAGACATACAGGTTAGAGACAGACAGACAGGTTAGGGACAGACAGGTTAGAGACAGACATGTTAAGAGACAGACATACAGGTTAGAGACATACAGACAGGTTAGGGACAGACAGGTTAGAGACAGACAGACAGGTTAGAGACATACAGACAGATTAGGGACAGACAGGTTAGAGACAGACCAGGTTAGAGACAGACAGACAGGTTAGAGACAGACCAGGTTAGAGACAGACAGACAGGTTAGAGACAGACAGACAGGTTAGGGACAGACCAGGTTAGAGACAGACATGTAAGAGAGAGAGATAGATTGTCAGACCAGGTTGTACAGACAGACAGGTTAGAGACAGACAGACAGGTTAGAGACAGACAGACAGGTTAGAGACAGACAGACAGGTTAGAGACAGACCAGGTTAGAGACAGACCAGGTTAGAGACAGACATGTAAGAGAGAGAGATAGATTGTCAGACCAGGTTGTACAGACAGACAGGTTAGAGACAGACAGACAGGTTAGAGACAGACAGACAGGTTAGAGACAGACAGACAGGTTAGAGACAGACCAGGTTAGAGACAGACATGTAAGAGAGAGAGATAGATTGTCAGACCAGGTTGTACAGACAGACAGGTTAGAGACAGACAGACAGGTTAGAGACAGACAGACAGGTTAGAGACAGACAGACAGGTTAGAGACAGACAGACAGGTTAGAGACAGACAGAGAGGTTAGGGACAGACAGGTTAGAGACAGACAGACAGGTTAGGGACAGACAGGTTAGAGACAGACCAGGTTAGAGACAGACAGACAGGTTAGAGACAGACAGAGAGGTTAGGGACAGACAGGTTAGAGACAGACAGACAGGTTAGGGACAGACAGAGAGGTTAGGGACAGACAGAGAGGTTAGGGACAGACAGAGAGGTTAGGGACAGACAGGTTAGAGACAGACAGACTGCTTGAGAGACAGAGATGGACAGACAGACAGGTTAGAGACAGACAGACAGGTTAGAGACAGACAGACAGGTTAGAGACAGACCAGGTTAGAGACAGACAGACAGGTTAGAGACAGACAGAGAGGTTAGAGACAGACAGAGAGGTTAGGGACAGACAGGTTAGAAACAGACAGACTGCTTGAGAGACAGAGATGGACAGACAGACAGGTTAGAGACAGACAGACAGGTTAGAGACAGACAGACAGGTTAGAGACAGACCAGGTTAGAGACAGACCAGGTTAGAGACAGACAGACAGGTTAGAGACAGACCAGGTTAGAGACAGACAGACAGGTTAGAGACAGACCAGGTTAGAGACAGACAGAGAGGTTAGGGACAGACAGGTTAGAGACAGACAGACTGCTTGAGAGACAGAGATGGACAGACAGACAGGTTAGGGACAGACTGCTTGAGAGACAGAGATGGACAGACAGACAGGTTAGAGACAGACAGACCAGGTTAGAGACAGACAGGTTAGGGACAGACTGCTTGAGAGACAGAGATGGACAGACAGACAGGTTAGGGACAGACAGGTTAGAGACAGACTGCTTGAGAGACAGAGACAGACAGCCAGGTGCGATAACAGCTACATATTATTTTGGACGATATCATATCGATACATTGACTCAAAGTACTGCTTTGTAAAAACATATCTATATATGAACAGTGCCTTCGGAAACTATTCAGACCATTTCACTTTTTCCAAATATTGTTAGGTTTACAGCCTTATTCTAAAATTGCTTAAATAGTTTTTTCCCCTCATCAATCTACACACAATACCTCATAATACCACAATACACCACAATGACAAAGTTAAAATAGCTCAACATTTTTATTTGCTCATTTATAATAAAAGAATATCACATTTACATGAGTATTCAGACCCTTTACTCAGTACCTTGTTGAAGCACCTCAAGTTTTCTTGGGTATGACGCTACAAGCTTGGCACCGCTGTATTTGGCTTGGCTGTGTGCTTTGGGTCGTTGTCCTGTTGGAAGGTGAACCTTCGTCCCAGTCTGAGGTCCTGAGTGCCCTCAAGCAGGTTTGTATCAAGGATCTCTCTGTACTTTGCTCTGTTCATCTTTACCTTGATCCTGACTAGTCTCCCAGTCCCTGCCACTGAAAAACATCCCCATAGCATGATGCTGCCACCACCATGCTTCACCGTAGGGATGGTGCCAGGTTTCCTCCAGATGTGACGCGTGGCATTCAGGCCAAGAGTTGAATCATGGTTTCATCAGATCAGAGAATCTTGTTTGTCATGGTCTGAGAGTCTTTAGGTGCCTTTTGGCAAACTCCAAGCGGTCTGTCATGTGCCTTTTCCTGAGGAGTGTCTTCTGTCTGGCCACTCTACCATAAAGGCCTGATTGGTGGAGTGCTGCAGAGGTGGTTGTCCTTCTGGAAGGTTCTCCCATCTCCACAGAGGAACGCTGGAGCTCTCTCAGAGTGACCATCGGGTTCTTGGTCACCACCCTGACCAAGGCCCTTCTCCCTCGATTGCTCAGTTTAACCGGGCGGCCAGCTCTAGGAAGAGTCTTGGTGGTTCCAAACTTCTTCAATTTAAGAATGACGGAGGCCACTGTTGACAGCACTGTCAACTGTGGGACCTTCTATAAACAGGTGTGTGCTTTTCCAAATCATGTCCAATCAATTGAATTTACCACACTTGGACTCCAATCAAGTTGTAGAAACATCTCAAGGATGATCAATGGAAACAGGAAGCACCTGAGTTCAATTTCAAGTCTCATAGCAAAGGGTCTGAATACTTACGGAAATAATGTATGTTTTAATTTTAAATAAATCTGCAAAAATGTGCAAAATCCTGTTTTCGCTTTGTCATTATGGGGTATGGTGATGTCATTATGGGGTATTGTGATGTCATTATGGGGTATTGTGATGTCATTATGGGGTATTGTGATGTCATTATGGGGTATGGTGATGTCATTATGGGGTATGGTGATGTCATTATGGGGTATGGTGATGTCATTATGGGGTATTGTGATGTCATTATGGGGTATTGTGATGTCATTATGGGGTATGGTGATGTCATTATGGGGTATTGTGATGGCATTATGGGGTATTGTGATGGCATTATGGGGTATTGTGATGTCATTATGGGGTATTGTGTGTAGGTTGCTGAGAATTTGTTGTAAAAAGTCAAGGGGTCCTAATACTTTCCGAATGCACTGTGTATATATATATATATATATTGTTGTTGTTGCTAGGTAGCATTAGTTAGAGCTAATCGGCTGTACCAAAATGCCGGTATTTTCCTATATTCTCCTTCTTTTTAACATCTTTTCAGCACTTTTATTTCCATGACTGATCAAAACTCATTTTCTCATGCTCCTTATTGAAGGAGACTTATAGTGAGTAATATGTTTGGAACATCGACGAGCAACAAAAGCCCAGTACCGAAACACAATACATATATAATCATGAGAATACATATTGTATCGCACCTAAGCATCATGATAATATTGTGTCATGAGGTCCCTGGCAATGCCGGGCCCTAATAGACAGTCAAACTAGGTAGATAGGTGAGGTGGGAGAGACAGGTAAGAGGCAGATAGACGAGTAGACAGATAGACTGTTGATCAGAGAGGTGAGACAGGCATTTAAAGAGGTGAGACAGTTGAGTAGAGGGGAGACAGGTATGTAAAGAGGTGAGACAGGTATGTAAAGAGGTGCTACAGTTGATCAGAGAGGTGAGACAGTTGATCAGAGAGGTGAGACAGGTATGTAAAGTGGTGAGACAGGTATGTAAAGGGGTGAGACAGGTATGTAAAGAGGTGAGACAGGTATGTAAAGTGGTGAGACAGTTGAGTAGAGTTGAGACAGGTATGTAAAGTGGTGAGACAGGTATGTAAAGAAGTGAGACAGGTATGTAAAGAGGTGAGCCAGCAATTTAAAGAGGCGAGACAGGTATGTATAGAAGTGAGACAGGTATGTAAAGAGGTGAGACATGTATGTAAAGAGGTGAGACAGGTATGTAAAGAGGTGAGACAGGTATGAAAAGAAGTGAGACAGGTATTTAAAGTGGTGAGACAGGTATGTAAAGAAGTGAGACAGGTATGTAAAGAGTTGAGACAGGTATGTAAAGAGGTGAGACAGGTATGTAAAGAGGTGAGACAGGTATGTAAAGAGGCGAGACAGGTATGTAAAGAAGTGAGACAGGTATGTAAAGAGGTGAGACAGGTATGTAAAGAGGTGAGACAGGTATGTAAAGAGGTGAGACAGGTATGTAAAGAAGTGAGACAGGTATTTACGGGGTACTGTTCCAGGTCGACAGGTTGTCTGAAGGGTTCTGAGTCTTCACACTGGAAGAGCAGGTCTATCAGCTCCTTGCTGCGCCCCCGCCAGGCCTGGGGGTCTAAGGGCCGGCCTCGCCTTACACCACCGCGACGCTGCAGCTGCTGCAGACCAACGCCACGACCCTAATACACATCATATCATCAGCACAACTATGTATTTATCAGCATCTCCAATTAGCTGAGGCTACTCTTCCTGGGGTCCAAACAGGAAACAACAAATAAAATACATAATATTCACGACCGTTCAAAAGTTTGGGGTCACTTAGAAATGTCCTTGTTTTTCATGAAAACATACACGAAATGAGTAGCAAAATGAATAGGAAGTATAGGCACGACGTTGAAAAAGTTATAAATAATGATTTTTATTTTTAAAGAATAATTGTGTCCTTTAAACTTTGTTTTAGTCAAAGAATCCTCCATTTGCAGCAATTACAGCCTTGCAGACCTTTGGCAGTCTAGTTGTCAATGTGTTGAGGTAATCTGAAGAGATTTCACCCCATGCTTCCTGAAGCACCTCCCACAGACCTTTGGCAGTCTAGTTGTCAATGTGTTGAGGTAATCTGAAGAGATTTCACCCCATGCTTCCTGAAGCACCTCCCACAGACCTTTGGCAGTCTAGTTGTCAATGTGTTGAGGTAATCTGAAGAGATTTCACCCCATGCTTCCTGAGGCACCTCCCACAGACCTTTGGCAGTCTAGTTGTCAATGTGTTGAGGTAATCTGAAGAGATTTCACCCAATGCTTCCTGAAGCACCTCCCACAGACCTTTGGCAGTCTAGTTGTCAATGTGTTGAGGTAATCTGAAGAGATTTCACCCCATGCTTCCTGAAGCACCTCCCACAGACCTTTGGCAGTCTAGTTGTCAATGTGTTGAGGTAATCTGAAGAGATTTCACCCAATGCTTCCTGAAGCACCTCCCACAGACCTTTGGCATTCTAGTTGTCAATGTGTTGAGGTAATCTGAAGAGATTTCACCCCATGCTTCCTGAAGCACCTCCCACAGACCTTTGGCAGTCTAGTTGTCAATGTGTTGAGGTAATCTGAAGAGATTTCACCCCATGCTTCCTGAAGCACCTCCCACAGACCTTTGGCAGTCTAGTTGTCAATGTGTTGAGGTAATCTGAAGAGATTTCACCCCATGCTTCCTGAAGCACCTCCCACAGACCTTTGGCAGTCTAGTTGTCAATGTGTTGAGGTAATCTGAAGAGATTTCACCCCATGCTTCCTGAAGCACCTCCCACAGACCTTTGGCAGTCTAGTTGTCAATGTGTTGAGGTAATCTGAAGAGATTTCACCCCATGCTTCCTGAAGCACCTCCCACAGACCTTTGGCAGTCTAGTTGTCAATGTGTTGAGGTAATCTGAAGAGATTTCACCCCATGCTTCCTGAAGCACCTCCCACCAGTTGGATTGGCTTGATGGGCACGTCTTACGTACCATATGGTCAAGCTGCTCCCACAACAGCTCAATAGGGTTGAGACTGTGCTGGCCACTCCATTATAGACAGAATACCAGCTGACTGCTACTTCACTAAATAGTTATTGCATAGTTTGGAGCTGTGCTTTGGGTCATTGTCCTGTTGTAGGAGGAAATTGGCTCCAATTAAGCACCGTCCAGAGGGTATGGCATGGCGTTGCAAAATGGAGTGACAGCCTTCCTTCTTCAAGATCCCTTTGACCCTGTACAAATCTCCCACTTTACCACCACCAAAGCACCCCCAGACCATCACATTGCCTCCACCATGCTTGACGGATGTTAACCAATGTTCTTCTTTGTGATCCTCAAACTTAGATTTGTCCATAACACTTTTTTACATTCTTCCTCTGTCCGGTGTCTGTGTTCTTTTTCCCACCTTAATCTTTTCTTTTTATTGGCCAGTCTGAGATATGGCCTTTTCTTTGCAACTCTGCCTAGAAGGCCAGCATCCCAGAGTTACCTCTTCACTGTTGACGTTGAGACTGGTGTTTTGCTGGTACTATTTAATGAAGCTGCCAGTTGAGGACTTGTGAGGCGTCTGTTTCACAAACTAGACACTCTAATGTACTTGTCCTCTTGCTCAGTTGTGCACCAGGGCTTCCCACTCATCTTTCTATTCTGGTTAGAGCCAGTTTGAGGAATTCTGTGAAGTGAGTAGTACACAGCGTTGTACCAGATCTTCAGTTTCTTGGCAATTTCTCACATGAAATAGCCTTCATTTCTCAGAACAAGAATAGTCTTCCGAGTTTCAGAAGAAAGGTCTTTGTTTCTGGACATTTTGAGCCTGTAATCGAACCCACAAATGCTGATGCTCCAGACACTCAACTAGTCTAAAGAAGGTCAGTTTTATTGCCTCTTTTAATCAGCACAACAGTTTTCAGCTGTGCTAACATAATTGCAAAAGGGTTTTCTAATGATCAATTAGACTTTTAAAATGATACACTTTGATTAGCTAACACAACGTGCCATTGGAACACATGAGTGATGGTTGCTGATAATGGACCTCTGTTCGCCTATGTAGATATTCCATTAAAAATCTGCCGTTTCCAGCTACAGTAGTCATTTAGGACATTAACAATGTCTACACTGCATTTCTGATCAACTTGATGTTATTTTAATGGACACTTTTTTTTGCTTTTCCTTCACAAAACAAGGACATTTCTGTACATAAATATACTTATCCATTACAATTGATCCATTCAGCAGAAGCTCCCATCTAGAGTGAATCTAGTGCATTAATCTTAAGATAGTTACGTATCACATACAGTGCATTTGGAAACTATTCAGACCCCTTGAATTGTTCCACATTACAACCTTATTCTAAAATGTATGAATTCATTTTTTCCCCCTACACACAATACGCCATAATTTTCTGCACATGTATAATTGTAAAACAAAAATTAACAATCACATTTACATAAGTATTCAGACCCTTTACTCTGTACTTTGTGGAAGCACATTTGGCAGCGATTACAGCCTAGAGTCTTCTTGGGTATGATGCTACAAGCTTGGCACACCTGTATTTGGGGAGTTTCTCCCATTCTTCTCTGCAAATCCTCTCAAGCTCTGTCAGGTTGGATGGGGAGTATTGCTGCACAGCTATTTTCAGGTCCAGAGATGTTCGATCGGGTTCAAGGATCTCTCTGTACTTTGCTCCGTTCATCTTTACCTCGATCCTGACTAGTCCCCCAGTCCCTGTCGCTGAAAAATATCCCCACAGCATGATGCTGCCACCACCATGCTTCCAGGTTTCGACACAATCCTGCCTCGAGCTCTACGGACAATTCCTTCAACCTCATGGCTTGGTTTTTGCTCTGACATTCACTGTCAACTGTGGGACCTTATATAGACAGGTGTGTGCCTTTCCAAATCATGTCCAATCAATTGAATTTACAACAGGTGGACTCTAATCAAGTTGTAGAAATCTCTAGGATGATCAATGGAAACAGGATGTGCTCAATTATGATTCTCATAGCAAAAGGGCTGAATACTTAGGTAAATATGGTATTATAAAAAACATTTTTTATACATTTGCAAACATTTCAAAAAACCTGTTTTTGCTTTGTCATTATGGGGTACTGTGTGCAGAACGCAGAGATTTTTATTTGATTTAATACATTTTAGAATAAGGCTGTAACATAACAAAATGTGGAAAGAAGTCAAGGGGTCTGAATACTTTCCGAAGGCACTGTTTATACAAAATGAGGTGGTCACCCCTTCAAATGAGTGGATTTGGCTATTTCAGCTACACATGTTGCTGACAGGTGTATAAATAGGGCACACAGCTATGCAATCTCCATGGACAAACATTGGCAGTAGAATGGCCTTACTGAAGAGCTCAGTGACTTTCAACGTGGCACCGTCATAGGATGTCACCTTTCCAACAAGTCAGTGTGTCATTTCTGCCCTGCTAGACTTGTCCCGGTCAACTGTAAGTACTGTTATTGTGAAGTGGAAACGTCTAGGAGCAACAGAGGCTTAGACATGAAGTGGTAGGCCACACAAACTCATAGAACTGGACCGCAAAGTGCTGAAACAGAACTGGACCGCAGAGTGCTGAAACAGAACGGGACCGCAGAGTGCTGAAACAGAACGGGACCTCAGAGTGCTGAAACAGAACAGGACCGCCGAGTGCTGAAACAGAACGGGACCGCCGAGTGCTGAAACAGAACGGGACCGCCGAGTGCTGAAACAGAACTGGACCGCAAAGTGCTGAAACAGAACGGGACCACAGAGTGCTGAAACAGAACGGGACCGCAGAGTGCTGAAACAGAACGGGACCGCAGAGTGCTGAAACAGAATGGGACCGCAGAGTGCTGAAACAGAACGGGACCGCAGAGTGCTGAAACAGAACGGGACCGCCCGAGTGCCAAAGTGTGTAGCACGTACAAATCATCTGTCAACAGTTGTAACACTCACTACCGCATTCCAAACTGCCTCTGGAAGCAACGTCAGCACAATAACTGCTTGTTGGGAGCTTCAGGAAATGGGTTTCCGTGGCCGAGAAGCCGCACACAAGCCTAAAATCACCATGCGCATTGCCAAGTGTTGGCTGGAGTGGTGTAAAACTCGCTGCCATTAGACTCTGGAGCAGTGGAAATGCGTTCTCTGGAGTGATGAATCACGCTTCACCATCTGGCAGTCCAGCAGACAAATCTGGGTTTGGCGGATGCCAGGAGAACACTACCTCCCACAATGCATAGTGCCAAGTGTAGAAGGAGGAGAAATAATGGTCTGGGGCAGTTTTTCATGGTTCAAGCCCCTTAGTTTCAGTGAAGGGAAACCTTAATGCTACAGCACACAATGACATTCTAGACGATTCTACGCCTCCAACTTTGTGGCAACAGTTTGGGGAAGGCCCTTTCCTGTTTCAGCATGACAATGCCCCTGTGTACAAAGCGAGGTCCATACAGAAGTGGTTTGTTGAGATCGATGTGGAAGACATTGAATGTCCTGCAAAGAGCCCTGACCTCAACCCCATCGAACACCTTTGGGATGAATTGTAACGCAGACTGCGAGCCAGGCCTAATCGGCCAACATCAGTGCCCCGACCTCACTAATGCTCTTGTGGCTGAATGGAAGCAAGTCCCTGCAGCAATGTTCCAACATCTAGTGGAAAGCCGTCCCAGAAGAGCGGAGGCTGTTTGTTATAGCAGCAAAGTGGGGGACCAACTCCATGTTAAAGCCTTCCCAGAAGAGCGGAGGCTGTTTGTTATAGCAGCAAAGTGGGGGACCAACTCCATATTAATGCCCATGATTTTGGAATGAGATGTTTGATAAGCTGGTGCTCATGAAGTGTATTTCTGGGCAGTGGAATAACCTTTACCTCCCTCCAGCCCTGAGGGCACACTCCTAGGCTTATATTGAAGATGTGGCAAACAGGAGTCACAATTTATTCAGGTTTTCGGTTCCAGGTGGTTTGTCCTTATTTACAGCAATAATTGTTTCACCTCGTCCACAAACATTGTGGAATTCAAAGCTACAGTCTTTCATTATTTGGTTCGTTGTGCATGAATGTGAAGACTCAGCATTTGTTGTTTGTATGTCATGCCTAAGTTGGTAACACTTTACTTGACACCCAGCATGGTCATAACCATGTCATAATATGTTATAACAGCGAACATAAACTTGCCATAACCTGTTATAATATGGTCACTGTCATGACAAATATATTTAAACCTGTTGTGACATACAGTATATTGCAATATTTTATGGCTGGTTATGACACCTACATGAGAGTGTCAAAACACACAAAACCACACAAGGCAAAACATTCCATTACACCATAGGAATGTTACACCATACTGTCAACAGTATGTTTATATTATATATTTTTATTTATTTATTAATCATGTTCAATTATCATTGTAATTGCGCACATATTGATGTCCGACATGCACCTACCACAATGCTCTGTTGCTGATGTCAGGAGCATGATTTCTATTTTTTTAATATATGTGGGTTTTGATACTATAATGTAGGTCATAACCAGCCATAAAATATCACGATATACGGGTCATGACAGGTTATGACATACTATGACAGGTTATGCCAAATTGTGTCAGCTGTAATGACATATTATGATACAGTTATGACATATTATGATACGGTTATGACATATTCTGATACGGTTATGACATATTATGATACGGTTATGTCATATGATGATACGGTTATGACATTATGATAACAGTTATGTCATATGATGATACGGTTATGACATATTATGACATGATTATGACATATTATGATACGGTTATGACATATTATGATACGGTTATGCCAAATTGTGTCAGCTGTAATGACATATTATGATACAGTTATGACATATTATGATACGGTTATGACATATTCTGATACGGTTATGACATATTATGATACGGTTATGTCATATGATGATACGGTTATGACATTATGATAACAGTTATGTCATATGATGATACGGTTATGACATATTATGACATGATTATGACATATTATGATACGGTTATGACATATTATGATACGGTTATGCCAAATTGTGTCAGCTGTAATGACATATTATGATACAGTTATGACATATTATGATACGGTTATGACATATTCTGATACGGTTATGACATATTATGATACGGTTATGTCATATGATGATACGGTTATGACATTATGATAACAGTTATGTCATATGATGATACGGTTATGACATATTATGACATGATTATGACATATTATGATACGGTTATGACATATTATGATACGGTTATGCCAAATTGTGTCAGCTGTAATGACATATTATGATACAGTTATGACATATTATGATACGGTTATGACATATTCTGATACGGTTATGACATATTATGATACGGTTATGTCATATTATGATACGGTTATGACATTATGATAACAGTTATGTCATATGATGATACGGTTATGACATATTATGACATGATTATGACATATTATGATACGGTTATGACATATTATGATACGGTTATGTCATATTATGATACGGTTATGACATATTATGATAACAGTTATGTCATATTATGATACAGTTATGACATTATGATAACAGTTATGTCATATTATGATACAGTTATGACATATTATGATACGGTTATGTCATATTATGATACAGTTATGACATTATGATAACAGTTATGTCATATGATGATACGGTTATGACATATTATGACATGATTATGACATATTATGATACGGTTATGACATATTATGATACGGTTATGTCATATTCTGATACGGTTATGACATATTATGATAACAGTTATGTCATATTATGATACAGTTATGACATTATGATAACAGTTATGTCATATTATGATACAGTTATGACATATTATGATACGGTTATGTCATATTATGATACAGTTATGACATTATGATAACAGTTATGTCATATGATGATACGGTTATGACATATTATGACATGATTATGACATATTATGATACGGTTATGTCATATTATGACATGATTATGACATATTATGATACGGTTATGACATATTACGATACGGTTATGTCATATTATGATACGGTTATGACATATTATGATACGGTTATGACATATTATGACATGATTATGACACTGTTAAAGTGTTACCCCTAAATGAGTTAATCTAGTCAACCACAAAGTTATTAAAGTAGTTTCCTAGAAAAGGCTTTTGTTATGAATGAGCCATCAGCTTCAATGAAGAATGGAGCTGTGTTAGCTTTTCTGCCGAGAACTGCAGAGCTTTTTACTTTCACTCTTTTTTAAATAATTTATCTTTGTTTCATATTAGTTTATTTTTCTTTTTGCTCAATTTAGTTACGTTATTTCTCAATGTACTGTATGTTTGCCAATCCTCTGTGTTGTCAGACTTATTTGCCATTCCCTTAGCCTCATCCCTCTCAACCACAGTTTGTTATTTAATCATCTATCCGTGGGGGCCGTTTTAACAGCCAGTTTCTTCATGGGTGCATGCCTGTCAGTAACCGGAAGACTCAATTTCAGAAATGCTTAAAGTGCAGGATGTTCCTCATTACATCAGACCAACAAATATGTTTCACATCTTCAACATTGGAATCCAATACAAAACCTTTTGTCTGACCTCTTCTAGTCTAGTCTTTGGTTGTCCCAGATATGGCTGCTATATTGTGATCACTACATCTGATGGATCTGGATGCTGCTTTAGAGCAGATTCCTGCAGCATTAGTAAAGATGTGATCACTACATCTGATGGATCTGGATGCTGCATTAGAGCAGATTCCTGCAGCATTAGTAAAGATGTGATCACTACATCTGATGGATCTGGATGCTGCTTTAGAGCAGATTCCTGCAGCATTAGTAAAGATGTGATCACTACATCTGATGGATCTGGATGCTGCTTTAGAGCAGATTCCTGCAGCATTAGTAAAGATGTGATCACTACATCTGATGGATCTGGATGCTGCTTTAGAGCAGATTCCTGCAGCATTAGTAAAGATGTGATCACTACATCTGATGGATCTGGATGCTGCTTTAGAGCAGATTCCTGCAGCATTAGTAAAGATGTGATCACTACATCTGATGGATCTGGATGCTACTTTAGAGCAGATTCCTGCAGCATTAGTAAAGATGTGATCAATACATCTGATGGATCTGGATGCTGCTTTAGAGCAGATTCCTGCAGCATTAGTAAAGATGTGATCACTACATCTGATGGATCTGGATGCTGCTTTAGAGCAGATTCCTGCAGCATTAGTAAAGATGTGATCACTACATCTGATGGATCTGGATGCTACTTTAGAGCAGATTCCTGCAGCATTAGTAAAGATGTGATCACTACATCTGATGGATCTGGATGCTGCTTTAGAGCAGATTCCTGCAGCATTAGTAAAGATGTGATCACTACATCTGATGGATCTGGATGCTACTTTAGAGCAGATTCCTGCAGCATTAGTAAAGATGTGATCACTACATCTGATGGATCTGGATGCTACTTTAGAGCAGATTCCTGCAGCATTAGTAAAGATGTGATCACTACATCTGATGGATCTGGTTACTGCTTTAGAGCAGATTCCTGCAGCATTAGTAAAGATGTGATCACTACATCTGATGGATCTGGATGCTGCTTTAGAGCAGATTCCTGCAGCATTAGTAAAGATGTGATCACTACATCTGATGGATCTGGATGCTGCTTTAGAGCAGATTCCTGCAGCATTAGTAAAGATTTGATCAATACATGTTGATGATTTCATTCCTGTGCTGTTTGTAACTACACTGGTAGGTTGACTAAAGTTTGAAGTTCTCTTGAGTGGGAAGCTTGATGAAAGCCAGACAACATTTATATCACCCAGAAAATAAAACTCTCTGTTGATATCACATACATTATCAAGCATTTCACACATATTATCCAGATACTGACTGTTAGCACTTGGTGGTCTATAGCAGATTCCCACCAGAAGGGGCTTTAGGTGAGGCAGATGAACCTGTAGCCATATTACTTCAACAGTATTTAACATTATCCAGATACTGACTGTTAACACTTGGTGGTCTATAGCAGCTTCCACCAGAATGGGCTTTAGGGGAGGCAGATGAACCTGTAGCCATATTACTTCAACAGTATTTAACATTATCCAGATACTGACTGTTAACACTTGGTGGTCTATAGCAGCTTCCACCAGAATGGGCTTTAGGGGAGGCAGATGAACCTGTAGCCATATTACTTCAACAGTAGTAATGAAATCCTCTCTAAGCTTTGCAGGAATATGGTTCCGAATATAAACGGCTACACCTCCACCATTGGCATTCCTGTCTCTTCTGAAGATGTTGAAACCATGTATTGCTGTATCATCAAATGTATTATCTAAGTGAGTTTCAGAGACATTCATCTATATAGTATATCAATGTTTTCAGTTTAAAGTTAGTGATTTTATGAACCTTGTTTTAAGGCTACATATGTTAATGTTTGGTATTTTCATCACTTTTCTGGAATTCTTGATTGTTTGTTATTGCTTTACTGGGAGGCTAATCAGAGCCTCAGTGGTAACAGTATAACTCAGGTTCAGGCTAATCAGAGCCTCAGTGGTAACAGTATAACTCAGGTTCAGGCTAATCAGAGCCTCAGTGGTAACAGTATAACTCAGGTTCAGGCTAATCAGAGCCTCAGTGGTAACAGTATAACTCAGGTTCAGGCTAATCAGAGCCTCAGTGCTAACAGTATAACTCAGGTTCAGGCTAATCAGAGCCTCAGTGCTAACAGTATAACTCAGGTTCAGGCTAATCAGAGCCTCAGTGGTAACAGTATAACTCAGGTTCAGGCTAATCAGAGCCTCAGTGGTAACAGTATAACTCAGGTTCAGGCTAATCAGAGCCTCAGTGGTAACAGTATAACTCAGGTTCAGGCTAATCAGAGCCTCAGTGCTAACAGCATAACTCAGGTTCAGGCTAATCAGAGCCTCAGTGCTAACAGTATAACTCAGGTTCAGGCTAATCAGAGCCTCAGTGCTAACAGTATAACTCAGGTTGAGGCTAATCAGAGCCTCAGTGCTAACAGTATAACTCAGGTTCAGGCTAATCAGAGCCTCAGTGGTAACAGTATAACTCAGGTTCAGGCTAATCAGAGCCTCAGTGCTAACAGTATAACTCAGGTTCAGGCTAATCAGAGCCTCAGTGGTAACAGTATAACTCAGGTTCAGGCTAATCAGAGCCTCAGTGCTAACAGTATAACTCAGGTTCAGGCTAATCAGAGCCTCAGTGCTAACAGTATAACTCAGGTTCAGGCTAATCAGAGCCTCAGTGGTAACAGTATAACTCAGGTTCAGGCTAATCAGAGCCTCAGTGGTAACAGTATAACTCAGGTTCAGGCTAATCAGAGCCTCAGTGGTAACAGTATAACTCAGGTTCAGGCTAATCAGAGCCTCAGTGCTAACAGTATAACTCAGGTTCAGGCTAATCAGAGCCTCAGTGCTAACAGTATAACTCAGGTTCAGGCTAATCAGAGCCTCAGTGCTAACAGTATAACTCAGGTTCAGACTTATCAGGGGTGTGATGAGGTGTGTTACCTTCCTGTTTCGTGTGGACGTTCCAGGAGTGTCTGTATCTTCATCCTCGTCTTCATCATCCTACATCACCATGGAAACACAACATCAACATATAGGAACATATAGGATACTCTTTCTGTTTCTACTACTGTTAGTGTTTCCATAATAAAGACACACCTCATCCTCGGTGTCAGAGAAAGCAGTCTTCTTCATGGTGTTGTAGAGAGGAATAATGTCAGTCATAGTGGGGTCCCTGGGATAGAGAGAGAGATGAGAGAGAGAGTGAGGTGGTGAACGAAAGGAAGAGATGAGAGAGAGAGAGAGAGAAGGAAGGAAGGAAGGAAGGAAAGAGATGAGAGAGAGAAATAGATTAAATAGAGAGATGGGGAAAGATATGAGAGAGAGAGATATAGAGAGAGGTGAAAATTGGAACACACTAAACAAACAACAACACGAAGATGTGTGGATAATATTTTTGGCTCTATAACAAAAGACACATCTTGACATCAACTGTTCAGAGGAGACTATGTGAATCAGGCCTTCATGGTCAAATTGCTGCAAAGAAACCACTACTAAAGGACACCAATAAGAAGAATAGACTTGCTTCGTTCGGCCAAGAAATATGAGCAATGAACATTAGACCGGTGGAAAATTGAGATTTTTGGTTCTAACCACTGTGTCTTTGTGAGACGCAGAGAAGGTGAATGGATGGAAGAAGTTTGGAACCATCAAGACTCTTCCTAGGGCTGGCCGCCGGGTTAAACTGAGCAATCGAGGGAGAAGGGCCTTGGTCAGGGTGGTGACCAATAACCCGACAGTCACTCTGACAGAGCTCCAGAGTTCCTCTGTGGAGATGGGAGAACCTTCCAGACGGATAACTATCTCTGCAGCACTCCACCAATCAGGCCTTTATGGTAGACATAAGCCATTCCTCAGGGAAAGGCACATGACAGCCCGCTTGGAGTTTATCAAAAGGCACCTAAAGACTCAGACCATGAGATACATGGTGAAACCAACATTAAACTATGTAGCATTAATATCAAGTGTCAGGTCTGGAGGAAACCTGGCACCATCCCTACGGTGAAGCACGGTGGTGGCAGCATCATGCTGTGAGGATGTTTTCAGTGGCAGGGACAGGGAGACTAGTCAGGATCAAGGGAAAGTTGAACAGAACAAAGTACAGAGAGATCCTTGATGAAAACCAGCTCCAGAGCACTCAGGAAGTCAGACTGGGGCGAAGAGTCACCTTCCAACAGAACAACGACCCTAAGCACACAGGCAAGACAACGCAGGAGTGGCTTCAGGCCAAGACTCTGAATGTCCTTGAGTGGCCCAGCCAGAGCCCAGACATGAACCCGATCCAACGTCTCTGGAGAGACCTGAAAATAGCTGAGCAGCAACGCTCCCCATCCAACCTGACAGAGCTTGAGAGGATTTGCAGAGAAGAATGGGAGAAACTCCCCAAATACAGGTGTGCCAAGCTTGTAGCGTCAAACCCAAGAAGACTCGAGGCTGTAATCGCTGCCAAAGGTGCTTCAAAAAAGTACTGAGAAAAGGGTGTGAATACTTAAGACTTAAGTAAATGTAATATTTAAGTTTTTAATATTTAATAAATTAGCTGACTTTTTTTGCTTTGTCATTATGGGGTTGTGTGTTGACTGATGAGGGGGGAAAAAAACTATTTAATCCATTTTAGAATAAGGCTGTACCTAACCTTTTTGTGGGAAAAGTCAAGGGGTCTGAATACTTTCCGAATGAACTGTAGTGGTACTATCAGTAACAGTTATAACTATAGTTATTTGTCAGTGTATAATATATATAGTAACAGTAGAGTCTTACTTGATGAAGCTGAGCATGAGGTCAGAGACGAACTTGGCCGTTTTAACGATGAAGGCTCCAGTTTCATTAAAGGTTTGAGCGTTGTGTTCAATATAACGCACCTCCCACATCAACGATGACATACGCCTATGGAGGAGATACACTGTTACACACACTGTCCTCCCACACACTGTCCTCCCACATCAACGATGACATACGCCTATGGAGGAGATACACTGTTACACACACTGTCCTCCCACATCAACGATGACATACGCCTATGGAGGAGATACACTGTTACACACACTGTCCTCCCACATCAACGATGACATACGCCTATGGAGGAGATACACTGTTACACACACTGTCCTCCCACATCAACGATGACATACGCCTATGGAGGAGATACACTGTTACACACACTGTCCTCCCACACACTGTCCTCACACACACTGTCCTCCCACATCAACGATGACATACGCCTATGGAGGAGATACACTGTTACACACACTGTCCTCCCACACACTGTCCTCCCACATCAACGATGACATACGCCTATGGAGGAGATACACTGTTACACACACTGTCCTCCCACACACTGTCCTCCCACATCAACGATGACATACGCCTATGGAGGAGATACACTGTTACACACACTGTCCTCCCACATCAACGATGACATACGCCTATGGAGGAGATACACTGTTACACACACTGTCCTCCCACACACTGTCCTCCCACATCAACGATGACATACGCCTATGGAGGAGATACACTGTTACACACACTGTCCTCCCACACACTGTCCTCCCACATCAACGATGACATACGCCTATGGAGGAGATACACTGTTACACACACTGTCCTCCCACACACTGTCCTCCCACATCAACGATGACATACGCCTATGGAGGAGATACACTGTTACACACACTGTCCTCCCACACACTGTCCTCCCACATCAATGATGACATACGCCTATGGAGGAGATACACTGTTACACACACTGTCCTCCCACACACTGTCCTCCCACATCAACGATGACATACGCCTATGGAGGAGATACACTGTTACACACACTGTCCTCACACACACTGTCCTCACACACACTGTCCTCCCACATCAACGATGACATACGCCTATGGAGGAGATACACTGTTACACACACTGTCCTCACACACACTGTCCTCACACACACTGTCCTCCCACATCAACGATGACATACGCCTATGGAGGAGATACACTGTTACACACACTGTCCTCACACACACTGTCCTCCCACATCAACGATGACATACGCCTATGGAGGAGATACACTGTTACACACACTGTCCTCACACACACTGTCCTCCCACACACTGTCCTCCCACATCAACGATGACATACGCCTATGGAGGAGATACACTGTTACACACACTGTCCTCCCACACACTGTCCTCCCACATCAACGATGACATACGCCTATGGAGGAGATACACTGTTACACACACTGTCCTCCCACACACTGTCCTCCCACATCAACGATGACATACGCCTATGGAGGAGATACACTGTTACACACACTGTCCTCCCACACACTGTCCTCCCACATCAACGATGACATACGCCTATGGAGGAGATACACTGTTACACACACTGTCCTCCCACACACTGTCCTCCCACATCAACGATGACATACGCCTATGGAGGAGATACACTGTTACACACACTGTCCTCACACACACTGTCCTCACACACACTGTCCTCCCACATCAACGATGACATACGCCTATGGAGGAGATACACTGTTACACACACTGTCCTCCCACACACTGTCCTCCCACACACTGTCCTCCCACACACTGTCCTCCCACATCAACGATGACATACGCCTATGGAGGAGATACACTGTTACACACACTGTCCTCCCACACACTGTCCTCCCACACACTGTCCTCCCACACACTGTCCTCCCACATCAACGATGACATACGCCTATGGAGGAGATACACTGTTACACACACTGTCCTCACACACACTGTCCTCCCACATCAACGATGACATACGCCTATGGAGGAGATACACTGTTACACACACTGTCCTCCCACACACTGTCCTCCCACACACTGTCCTCCCACATCAACGATGACATACGCCTATGGAGGAGATACACTGTTACACACACTGTCCTCCCACACACTGTCCTCCCACACACTGTCCTCCCACACACTGTCCTCCCACATCAACGATGACATACGCCTATGGAGGAGATACACTGTTACACACACTGTCCTCCCACACACTGTCCTCCCACATCAACGATGACATACGCCTATGGAGGAGATACACTGTTACACACACTGTCCTCCCACACACTGTCCTCCCACATCAACGATGACATACGCCTATGGAGGAGATACACTGTTACACACACTGTCCTCCCACACACTGTCCTCCCACACACTGTCCTCCCACATCAACGATGACATACACCTATGGAGGAGATACACTGTTACACACACTGTCCTCCCACACACTGTCCTCCCACACACTGTCCTCCCACATCAACGATGACATACGCCTATGGAGGAGATACACTGTTACACACACTGTCCTCCCACACACTGTCCTCACACACACTGTCCTCCCACATCAACGATGACATACGCCTATGGAGGAGATACACTGTTACACACACTGTCCTCACACACACTGTCCACACACACACACACACACACACACACACACTGTCCATACACACACACTGTCCTCACACACACACACACACACACACTGTCCTCCCACACACTGTCCTCCCACATCAACGATGACATACGCCTATGGAGGAGATACACTGTTACACACACTGTCCTCCCACACACTGTCCTCACACACACTGTCCTCCCACATCAACGATGACATACGCCTATGGAGGAGATACACTGTTACACACACTGTCCTCACACACACTGTCCACACACACACACACACACACACTGTCCTCACACACACACACACACACACACACACACACACACTGTCCTCACACACACACACACACACACTGTCCTCACACACACACACACACACTGTCCTCACACACACACACACACACAGTTCTCACACACACACTGTCCTCACACACACACGCACACACACACACACACACACACACTCTGTCCTCGTGGTACCTGTAGAAGCGGTTCTCCAGCCTGGACCGTATGGTGCTGAGGTCCGTGAGGTAGGCTACTACAGTACAGTAGGAAGGATAAGCCTGGAGATCTACTGGCAAGGCAAACGGTACAGCTACATCTAGAGGAGAGGGAGGAAGGAAGGGAGAGAGACCCAACCAAATCATGTGAAAACAAAAATAGAATTACTTGACACATTGGACAGAATTAACAAAAAAAACATAGCACACTAGAATGCTATTTGGCCCTAAACAGAGAGTACACAGTGGCAGAATACCTGACCACTGTGACTGACCCTAAACAGAGAGTAAACAGTGGCAGAATACCTGACCACTCTGACTGACCCTAAACAGAGAGGACACAGCGGCAGAATACCTGACCACTGTGACTGACCCAAACCTAAGGAAAGCTTTGACTATGTACAGATTCAGTGAGCATAGTCATAGCATAGCATGATTGGGGTTACTGCCTGTGTAGGGTGAAGTTTTTCGGATGGGACCTTAAACGGGTGTCCTGACTCTCAGAGGTCATTAAAGATACCATGGCACTTATTGTTAGAGTAGGGGTGTTAAACCTGGTGTCCTGACTCTCAGAGGTCATTAAAGATACCATGGCACTTATTGTTAGAGTAGGGGTGTTAAACCTGGTGTCCTGACTCTCAGAGGTCATTAAAGATACCATGGCACTTATCATAAGAGTAGGGGTGTTAACCCAGGTGTCCTGGCTAAATTCCCAATCTGGCCCTCAAACCATCACGGTTACCTAATAATCCCCAGTTTACAATTGACTCATTCATCCCCTTCCTCTCCCCTGTAACTATTCCCCAGGTCGTTGCTGTAAATGAGAACGTGTTCTCAGTAAACTTACCTGGTAAAATAACAAATAAATTAAAAATTGAAAAAATAGTCTTGCTATTGAGAAAGGATGCTGAAGGCAGACAGGCTATGTGCACACTGCACATAAAATAAGGTGGAAACTGAGCTGCACTTCCTAAACTCCAAATCTATGACCATATTAAAGACACATATTTCCCTCAGATTACACAGATCCAGAGAGTTAAAAAATGAACCCAATGTTGATAAAGTCCCATATCTACTAGGTGAAATATCAGTGTGACATCACAGCAGCAAGATTTGTGACCTTTTGCCACAAGAAAAGGGCAACCAGTGAAGAACAAACACCATTGTAAACACAACCCATATTTATGTTTATTTATTTTCCCTTTTGTACTTTAACTATTTGCACATCGTTACAACACTGTGAATATACATAATATGACATTTGTAATGTCTTTATTCTTTAGGAACTTCTGTGAGGGTAATGTTTACTGTTCATTTTTATTGTTTATTTCACTTTTGTTTATTATCTACTTCACTTGCTTTGGCAATGTTAACATATGTTTCCCATGCCAATAAAGCCCTTAAATTGAATTGAGAGAGAGGGATAGAGACAGACAGACACAGAGAGAGAGAGAGAATGAGAGAGACAGAGAGCGAGAGTAAGAGAGAGAGAGAGACAGAGCGAGAGAAAGAGAGAGGGGTGTGTTAGTGTACTGTGTCTCCATCATTCCACTAGAGGGAGCCCAGGTCACTGTTCAGTGTATGGGATGTCTAGTACGATATGTAAACTGTGATGTAATGTACAGTATATTATGTGAAGTGAAGCCCAATTATGAGCTGGATTGACCAGAGATACTTTTGGAGGAGATGGGAAACACCATTGGGATTGTATTAACGCCTATTGTGTACATTGACCATGTGTTGTCAATGGACTCTACAGTGCATTCTGGGCAATTCAATGCTGATGAGGTCATACCGAGCTAGCTCAAAAAACCAACATCAGCATGAATTACGTCAACAAGAAATACAACATTAGAAATATTTTCAGAGATGTGAGATAATGGGTTTGTTCTCTGTAATTGCTTTGGAATAGATAGATTGGAGACAGGATGCTGGGTGGGGTATTATACGTTTCTCCATTCATTGACCGCTGGGATTTCCTTCTTTCTAAGTATCTCTGGATTTAACAACATACAGTTGAAATCGGAAGTTTACATACACTTAGGTTGGAGTCATTAGAACTTGTTTTTCAACCACTCCACACATTTCTTGTTAACAAACTAGAGTTTTGGCAAGTCGGTTAGGACATCTACTTTGTACATGACACAAGTAATTTCTCCAATAATTGTTTACAGACAGATTATTTCACTTTTAATTCACTGTATCACAATTCCAGTGGGTCAGAAGATTACATACACTAAGTTGACTGCCTTTAAACAGCTTGGAAAATTCCAGACAATTATGTCATGGCTTTAGAAGGACCTGATAGGCTAATTGACATCATTTGAGTCAATTGGAGGTGTACCTGTGGATGTATTTCAAGGCCTACCTTCAAACTCAGTGCCTCTTTGTTTGACATCATGGGAGAATCAAAAGAAATCAGTCAAGACCTCAGACAAAAAAAATTGTAGACGTCCACAAGTCTGGTTCATCCTTGGGAGCAGTTTCCAAATGCCTGAAGGTACCATGTTCATCTGTACAAACAATAGTACGCAAGTATAAACACCATGAGACCACGCAGCCGTGATACCGCTAAGGAAGGAGACGCGTTCTGTCTCCTAGGGATGAATGTACTTTGGTGCGAAAAGTGCAAATCAATCCCAGAACAACAGCAAAAGACCTTGTGAAGATGCTGGAGGAAATAGGTACAAAAGTATCTATATCCACAGTAAAACGAGTCCTATATCGACATAACCTGAGGCCGCTCAGCAAGGAAGAAGCCACTGCTCCAAAACCGCCATAAGAAAGACAGACTAAAGTTTGCAACTGCACATGGGGACAAAGATCGTACTTTTTGGAGAAATGTCCTCTGGACTGATGAAACAAAAATAGAACTGTTTGGCCATAATGACCATCTGGATCATCCGTGGAGGAATCCGTTTGGAGGAAAAATAGGGAGGTTTGCAAGCCGAAGAACACCATCCCAACCGTGAAGCACGGGGCTGGCAGCATCATGTCGTGTGGGTGCTTTGCTGCAAGAGGGACTGGTGCACTTCACAAAATAGATGAATACAAATTTCATGAGAAAGAAAAATGATGTGGATATACTGAAGCAACATCTCAAGACATCAGTTAGGAAGTTAAAGCTTGGTCGCAAATGGGTATTCCAAATGGACAATGACCCCAAGCATACTTCCAAAGTTTTGGCAAAAAGTCAAGGTAGTGGAGTGGCCATCACAAAGCCCTGACCTCAATCCTATAGAAAATGTTTGGGCAGAACTGAAAAAGCATGTGCCAGCAAGGAGGCCTACAAACCTGACTCAGTTACACCAGCTCTGTCAGGAGGAATGGGCCAAAATTCACCAAACTTATTGTGGAAAGCTTGTGGAAGACTACCCAAAACGTTTGACCCAAGTTAAACAATTTAAAGGCAATGCTACCAAATACTAATTCAAATCAAATCAAATTTATTTATATAGCCCTTCGTACATCAGCTGATATCTCAAAGTGCTGTACAGAAACCCAGCCTAAAACCCCAAACAGCAAGCAATGCAGGTGTAGAAGCGCGAGTGTAATTGAGTGTATGTAAATTTCTGACCCACTGGGAATGTGATGAAATAAATAAAAGCTGAAATAAATCACTACTATTATTCTGACATTTCACATTCTTAAACTAAAGTGGTGATCCTAACTGACCTAAAACAGGGAATTTTTACTAGGATTAAATGCCAGGAATTGTGAAAAACTGAGTTTAAATGTATTTGGCTAATGTGTATGTAAATTTCAGACTTCAACTGTATCTCATGATGTCAGAGTGCGTCAGCTGTGTGTCACTGTGTCTTGTGGTGATGAGGTATTACCGAGTGTGGTAAGCTGGTCGATGGCGTTGACGATGCGTTGACACTCGTGGTTCCGCGTGGCGGCGCCCCACTCCCCCTCCAGGGGAACATACAGCAGCTCTCTCTGCTCCTCCTCTGTTAGAGGGACGCTCTGACCCAGCTCCTCTGGAAACACTACTGATGGACCACACATCATCAGAACAACAGACTACTGATGGACCACACATCATCAGAACAACAGACTACAGATGGACCACACATCATCAGAACAACAGACTACTGATGGACCACACATCATCAGAACAACAGACTACTGATGGACCACACATCATCAGAACAACAGACTACAGATGGACCACACATCATCAGAACAACAGACTACTGATGGACCACACATCATCAGAACAACAGACTACTGATGGACCACACATCATCAGAACAACAGACTACTGATGGACCACACATCATCAGAACAAAAGACTACTGATGGACCACACATCATCAGAACAACAGACTACTGATGGACCACACATCATCAGAACAACAGACTACTGATGGACCACACATAATCAGAACAACAGACTACAGATGGAACACACATCATCAGAACAACAGACTACTGATGGACCACACATCATCAGAACAACAGACTACTGATGGACCACACATAATCAGAACAACAGACTACTGATGGACCACACATCATCAGAACAACAGACTACAGATGGACCACACATCATCAGAACAACAGACTACAGATGGACCACACATCATCAGAACAACAGACTACAGATGGACCACACATCATCAGAACAACAGACTACAGATGGACCACACATCATCAGAACAACAGACTACTGATGGACCACACATCATCAGAACAACAGACTACAGATGGACCACACATCATCAGAACAACAGACTACAGATGGACCACACATCATCAGAACAACAGACTACTGATGGACCACACATCATCAGAACAACAGACTACTGATGGACCACACATCATCAGAACAACAGACTACTGATGGACCACACATCATCAGAACAAAAGACTACTGATGGACCACACATCATCAGAACAACAGACTACTGATGGACCACACATCATCAGAACAACAGACTACTGATGGACCACACATAATCAGAACAACAGACTACAGATGGACCACACATCATCAGAACAACAGACTACTGATGGACCACACATCATCAGAACAACAGACTACTGATGGACCACACATAATCAGAACAACAGACTACTGATGGACCACACATCATCAGAACAACAGACTACAGATGGACCACACATCATCAGAACAACAGACTACAGATGGACCACACATCATCAGAACAACAGACTACAGATGGACCACACATCATCAGAACAACAGACTACAGATGGACCACACATCATCAGAACAACAGACTACTGATGGACCACACATCATCAGAACAACAGACTACAGATGGACCACACATCATCAGAACAACAGACTACAGATGGCCCACGAATCATCAGAACAACAGACTACTGATGGACCACACATCATCAGAACAACAGACTACTGATGGACCACACATCATCAGAACAACAGACTACTGATGGACCACACATCATCAGAACAAAAGACTACTGATGGACCACACATCATCAGAACAACAGACTACTGATGGACCACACATCATCAGAACAACAGACTACTGATGGACCACACATCATCAGAACAACAGACTACTGATGGACCACACATCATCAGAACAACAGACTACAGATGGACCACACATCATCAGAACAACAGACTACAGATGGACCACACATCATCAGAACAACAGACTACAGATGGACCACACATCATCAGAACAACAGACTACAGATGGACCACACATCATCAGAACAACAGACTACAGATGGACCACACATCATCAGAACAACAGACTACTGATGGACCACACATAATCAGAACAACAGACTACTGATGGACCACACATAATCAGAACAACAGACTACAGATGGACCACACATAATCAGAACAACAGACTACTGATGGACCACACATCATCAGAACAACAGACTACAGATGGACCACACATCATCAGAACAACAGACTACAGATGGACCACACATCATCAGAACAACAGACTACAGATGGACCACACATCATCAGAACAACAGACTACAGATGGACCACACATCATCAGAACAACAGACTACTGATGGACCACACATCATCAGAACAACAGACTACAGATGGACCACACATCATCAGAACAACAGACTACTGATGGACCACACATAATCAGAACGATACACAGGCATTTAACAAGTGTGTGTGTGTCCTACCCTCGTTGGGGATAGGCTCCATGTCCCAAGGACTCATCTTCTCCGTGTCACCATTATCCCAGCTAGATAGGACACACATTATCATCATCATTATCATCCAGCTGGACAGGACACACATTATCATCATCATTGTCATCATTATCCCAGCTAGACAGGAAACACATTAGCATCATTATCACAGCTAGACAGGAAATGCATCATTGTCCCAGCTAGACAGGAAATACATTATCATCACCGTTATCCCAGCTAGACAGGAAACCCATTATCATCATCATTATCCCAGCTAGACAGGAAACACATGAACATCATCATTAGCATCATTATCCCAGCTAGACAGGAAATGCGTTATCATCATCATTATCCCAGCTATACAGGAAACACATTAGCGCCATCATTAGCACAGCTAGAGAGGAAATACATCAGTGTCCCAGCTAGACAGGAAATACATTATCATCATCATCAATATCCCAGCTAGAAAGGAAACACATTATCATCATCATCAATATCCCAGCTAGAAAGGAAACACATTATCATCATCATCAATATCCCAGCTAGAAAGGAAACACATTATCATCATCATCATCATCACCATTATCCCAGCTAGAAAGGAAACACATTATCATCAGGCTAAAAGATTATAACAGGTGTTGATGTTTGTGTTTTTGTAAAATCGATAAAAAAAACAAAAAAAAAAAAATTGAGTATCAAGGTTGTTTCATGTCATAAAACCTACCAGATGTAGTAAAACGAACAGTCTGTCTGGCGTTCTGAAGGATTATAGGGTTATGAAGGCTCAGAGGTGTTATAACCTACCAGATGATGTATTACTGGAACAGTCTGTCTGGCGTTCTGAAGGGTTATAGGGTTATGAAGGCTCAGAGGTGTTATAACCTACCAGATGTAGTAAAACGAACAGTCTGTCTGGCGTTCTGAAGGATTATAGGGTTATGAAGGCTCAGAGGTGTTATAACCTACCAGATGATGTATTACTGGAACAGTCTGTCTGGCGTTCTGAAGGGTTATAGGGTTATGATGGCTCAGAGGTGTTATAACCTACCAGATGTTGTGAACACTGGAACAGGCTGCCTGGCATTATACAGAGTTATAGGGTTATTGAGGCTCATAGAGTTGTTATAACCTACCAGACATTGTAGCATTGGAAAAGGCTGTCTGGCATTATACAGGGTTATAGGTTTATGAAAGTTCATAGAGATGTTATAACCTACCAGACGTTGTAGCATTGGAACAGGCTGTCTGGGTACTCTGGTTGGAAGGGCTCCTGGTCCTCAATAGTCCCGAACCACCAGGCATCGTCTATCACCGACCTGAACCTGTCACCTGGATGGGACAAGGTCACTTCTATTTACAACACCACCAGGTATCATCTATCACCGACCTGAACCTGTCACCTGGATGGGACAAGGTCACTTCTAATTACAACACCACCAGGTATCATCTACCACTGACCTGAACCTGTCACCTGGATGGGACAAGGTCACTTCTAATTACAACACCACCAGGTATCATCTATCACCGACCTGAACCTGTCACCTGGATGGGACAAGGTCACTTCTAATTACAACACCACCAGGTATCATCTACCACTGACCTGAACCTGTCACCTGGATGGGACAAGGTCACTTCTAATTACAACACCACCAGGTATCATCTACCACTGACCTGAACCTGTCACCTGGATGAGACAAGGTCACTTCTATTTACAACACCACCAGGTAACATCTACCACTGACCTGAACCTGTCACCTGGATGGGACAAGGTCACTTCTAATTACAACACCACCAGGTATCATCTATCACTGACCTGAACCTGTCACCTGGATGGGACATGGTCACTTCTATTTACAACACCACCAGGTAACATCTACCACTGACCTGAACCTGTCACCTGGATGAGACATGGTCACTTCTAATTACAACACCACCAGGTATCATCTATCACCGACCTGAACCTGTCACCTGGACGGGACAAGGTCACTTCTAATTACAACACCACCAGGTATCATCTACCACTGACCTGAACCTGTCACCTGGATGGGACAAGGTCACTTCTCATTACAACACCACCAGGTATCATCTACCACTGACCTGAACCTGTCACCTGGATGGGACAAGGTCACTTCTATTTACAACACCACCAGGTAACATCTACCACTGACCTGAACCTGTCACCTGGATGAGACAAGGTCACTTCTAATTACAACACCACCAGGTATCATCTACCACTGACCTGAACCTGTCACCTGGATGGGACAAGGTCACTTCTAATTACAACACCACCAGGTATCATCTACCACTGACCTGAACCTGTCACCTGGATGGGACAAGGTCACTTCTAATTACAACACCACCAGGTATCATCTACCACTGACCTGAACCTGTCACCTGGATGGGACAAGGTCACTTCTATTTACAACACCACCAGGTATCATCTACCACTGACCTGAACCTGTCACCTGGATGGGACAAGGTCACTTCTAATTACAACACCACCAGGTATCATCTATCACTGACCTGAACCTGTCACCTGGATGGGACATGGTCACTTCTATTTACAACACCACCAGGTATCATCTACCACTGACCTGAACCTGTCACCTGGATGGTTAAGACCCATCACTGCCACCATCTAGTGGCCAAAATAAATTAGATTTGGTTCAGGACTCCAGGAGGAGATAAATCACCAAAATTAGCTTAATGCAAACACAAAAGAAGAAGCAAATGAAGCAGTTTAAAAGGAGATGCTCTATGATGTCACAGACACCATAATGCCATAGATACAACGATGAGACCTCTATCCATCTCTATGGGCCAAACAGACACCATAATGCCATAGATACAACGATGAGACCTCTATCCATCTCTATGGGCCAAACAGACACCATAATGCCATAGATACAACGATGAGACCTCTATCCATCTCTATGGCCTACCCAAAACGTCATAGATACAATGATGAGACCTCTATCCATCTCTATGGCCTACCCAAAACGTCATAGATACAATGATGAGACCTCTATCCATCTCTATGGGCCTAACCACAGACACAGAGCCCTTAGAAAGAGACTGACCTATGGTCCAGTTGTGGTCTCTCGCGTCATCAAACTGCTGCCGCAGAACCAGGAAGTCAATCACGTCAGGCATGTCGTGGTATCTATGACAACACACATATACCACGTTAGTAACACACAAACACAGAAACACAGTCACAATTGTGCACACACACACACACACACACACACACGGACAGAACACAGAGTAAGGTATGGTTACTTCATGGAGAAGGAGCCTCCAGTCAGCTTGCCAGTATCAGGGTCCAGGAAGGCCAGTTTGAGGCAGCAGAGAGAGGGGAGACCAACCTCATACTTTAGCCCAACTATCTTCACCAGCTCCTGCTCCTACAGAGAGACACACACACACGCACGCACGCACGCACGCACGCACACACACACACACACACACACACACACACACACACACACACACACACACACACACACACACACACACACACACACACACACACACACACACACACACACACACACACACACACACACACACACACACACACAGTTGTTTCTTGAGGTGAGGGTGATTTAGTAATTTAGCTGACAATCTTATTAATGTATTTTCCTTGTGTGTGTGGGTGTGTGTGTTAGTGTGTGTGGGGGTGTGTGTTAGTGTGTGTGGGGGGGTGTGTTAATGTGTGTTAGTGTGTGTGGGGGTGTGTGTTAGTGTGTGTAGGGTGTGTTAGTGTGTGTAGTGGGGGGTGTGTTAATGTGTGTTAGTGTGTGTAGTGGGGGGATGTGTTAATGTGTGTTAGTGTGTGTAGTGGGGTGTGTTAGTGTGTGTAGTGGGGTGGTGTGTTAATGTGTGTTAGTGTGTGTAGTGGGGTGTGTTAGTGTGTGTAGTGGGGTGGTGTGTTAGTGTGTGTAGTGGGGTGTGTTAGTGTGTGTAGTGGGGTGGTGTGTTAGTGTGTGTAGTGGGGGGGGGTGTTAGTGTGTGTAGTGGGGTGGTGTGTTAGTGTGTGTAGTGGGGGGGGGTGTTAGTGTGTGTAGTGGGGTGGTGTGTTAGTGTGTGTAGTGGGGTGTGTTAGTGTGTGTAGTGGGGTGGTGTGTTAGTGTGTGTAGTGGGGTGGTGTGTTAGTGTGTGTAGTGGGGGGGGGGGTGTTAGTGTGTGTAGGGGTGTGTGTGTTAGTGTGTGTAGTGGGGTGGTGTGTTAGTGTGTGTAGGGTGTGTTAGTATGGGTGTGGGGGGGTGTGTTAGTATGTGTGTGGGGGGTGTGTTAGTGTGTGTAGGGCTGTGTGTTAGTGTGTGTAGGGGTGTGTGTTCGTGTGTGTAGGGGTGTGTGTTAGTGTGTGTAGTGGGGTGTGTGTTAGTGTGTGTGTGTTAGTGTGTGTGTGTTAGTGTGTGTGTGTTAGTGTGTGTGGGGGTGTGTGTTAATGTGTGTTAGTGTGTGTAGGGTATGTTAGTGTGTGTGGGGGTGTGTGTACATGTGTGTTAGTGTATGTAGGGGGGGTGTTAATGTGTGTTAGTGTGTGTGGTGTGTTAGTGTGTGTGTAGGGTGTGTAGTGGGGGGGGTGTTAATGTGTGTTAGTGGGGTGGTGTGTTAGTGTGGTGTAGTGGGGTGGTGTGTTAGTGTGTGTAGTGGGGTGGTGTGTTAGTGTGTGTAGTGGGGGGGGGGTGTTAGTGTGTGTAGTAGTGTGTGTTAGTGTGTGTAGGGGTGAGTGTTAGTGTGTGTAGTTGGGGTGGTGTGTTAGTGTGTGTAGGGGTGTGTGTTAGTGTGTGTAGGGGTGAGTGTTAGTGTGTGTAGTTGGGGTGGTGTGTTAGTGTGTGTGGGGGTGTGTTAGTGTGTGTAGTGGGGGGGGTGTTAATGTGTGTTAGTGTGTGTAGTGGGGGGATGTGTTAATGTGTGTTAGTGTGTGTAGTGGGGGGATGTGTTAATGTGTGTTAGTGTGTGTAGGGGTGTGTGTTAGTGTGTGTAGTGGGGTGTGTTAGTGTGTGTAGTGTGGTGGTGTGTTAGTGTGTGTAGTGGGGTGGTGTGTTAGTGTGTGTAGGGTGTGTTAGTATGTGTGTGGGGGGTGTGTTAGTGTGTGTTAGTGTGTGTAGGGGTGTGTGTTAGTGTGTGTAGGGGTGTGTGTTAGTGTGTTTTGGGGTGTGTGTTAGTGTGTGTAGGGGTGTGTGTTAGTGTGTGTAGGGGTGTGTGTTAGTGTGTGTAGGGGTGTGTGTTAGTGTGTGTAGGGGTGTGTGTTAGTGTGTGTAGGGGTGTGTGTTAGTGTGTGTAGGGGTGTGTGTTAGTGTGTGTGTGTTAGTGTGTGTGGGGGTGTGTTAATGTGTGTTAGTGTGTGTAGGGTATGTTAGTGTGTGTGGGGGTGTGTGTTCATGTGTGTTAGTGTATGTAGGGGGGGTGTTAATGTGTGTTAGTGTGTGTGGTGTGTTAGTGTGTGTGTAGGGTGTGTAGTGGGGGGTGGGGTGTTAATGTGTGTTAGTGGGGTGGTGTGTTAGTGTGTGTAGTGGGGTGGTGTGTTAGTGTGTGTAGTGGGGGGTGGGGTGTTAGTGTGTGTAGGGGTGTGGTGTGTTAGTGTGTGTAGGGTGTGTTATTGTGTGGGGGGGGGTGTTAGTATGTGGTGTCGTAGGGGGGGGTAGGGGGGCGGGGGGGGGGGGTGTTAGTATTGTGTGGGGGATGGGTGTTAGTATGTGTGTGTGTGGGGGGGGGGTGTTAGTATGTGTGTGGGGGGTGTGGTAGTATGTGTGTGTGTGTGTGGGGGGGGGGGTGTTAGTATGTGCGTGGGGGGGGTGTTAGTATGTGTGTGGGGGTGTGTTAGTATGTGTGTGTGTGTGTGGGGGGGGGGGGGGGGTGCTAGTATGTGTGTGTGGGGGGGGGGGGGGGGGGGGGGTGTTAGTATGTGTGTGGGGGTGTGTTAGTGTGTGTG
>NC_034185.2:1638917-1691417 GCF_002021735.2 Oncorhynchus kisutch
GGGGGGGTGTTAGTATGTGTGTGGGATGGGTGTTAGTATGTGTGTGTGTGGGGGTGTGTTAGTATGTGTGTTGTGTGGGGGGGGGGGGGGTGTTAGTATGTGTGTTGGGGTGTGTTTAGTGTGTGTGTGTGGGGGGGGGCTGTTAGTATGTGTGTGGGGGGGTGTTAGTATGTGTGTGGGGATGGGTGTTAGTATGTGTGTGGGGGGGGGGTGTTAGTATGTGTGTGGGGGGGGTGTTAGTATGTGTGTGGGGGGGTGTTTAGTATGTGTGTTGGGGATGGGTGTTAGTATGTGTGTGTGTGGGGGTGTGTTAGTATGTGTGTGGGGGGGGGTGTTAGTATGTGTGTGGGGGGGTGTTAGTATGTGTGTGGGGGGGGGGTGTTAGTATGTGTGTGGGGGGGGGGGTGTTAGTATGTGTGTGTGTGGGGGTGTGTTAGTATGTGTGTGGGGGGGGGGTGTTAGTATGTGTGTGGGGGGGTGTTAGTATGTGTGTGTGTGGGGGGGGGGGTGTTAGTATGTGTGTGTGTGGGGGGGGGGTGTTAGTATGTGTGTGTGTGGGGGGGGGGTGTTAGTATGTGTGTGTGTGGGGGGGGGGTGTTAGTATGTGTGTGTGTGGGGGGTGTTAGTATGTGTGTGGGGATGGGTGTTAGTATGTGTGTGTGTGGGGGTGTGTTAGTATGTGTGTGTGTGGGGGGGGGGTGTTAGTATGTGTGTTGGGGTGTGTTAGTGTGTGTGTGTGGGGGGGGGGTGTTAGTATGTGTGTGTGTGGGGGGGGGTGTTAGTATGTGTGTGGGGGGGTGTTAGTATGTGTGTGGGGTGGTGTTAGTGTGTGTGTGGGGATGGGTGCTAGTATGTGTGTGGGGGGGGTGTTAGTATGTGTGTGGGGGGTGTGTTAGTGTGTGTGTGGGGGGGGGGGGTGTTAGTATGTGTGTGTGTGGGGGGGGGGTGTTAGTATGTGTGTGTGTGTGTGTGTGGGGGGGGGTGTGGGGGGGGTGTTAGTATGTGTGTGGGGGTGTGTTAGTATGTGTGTGTGTGGGGGTTACCCGTAGCTCCATCTTGTGCCAGGGTTGTTTCTTAGGGTTGATGCTGTAGATCTGGTTCTGTTTGGTCATCTCTACATACGCCTCATGACCCTGACGGAAGTAGTAAAACCTGGACAACACAACACACTGTTAGGACACCTGGACAACACAACACACTGTTAGGACACCTGGACAACACACTGTTAGGACACCTGGACAACACAACACACTGTTAGGACACCTGGACAACACAACACCACTGTTAGGACACCTGGACAACACACTGTTAGGACACCTGGACAACACACTGTTAGGACACCTGGACAACACACTGTTAGGACACCTGGACAACACACTGTTAGGACACCTGGACAACACAACACACTGTTAGGACACCTGGACAACACAACACACTGTTAGGACACCTGGACAACACAACACACTGTTAGGACACCTGGACAACACACTGTTTAGGACACCAGGACAACACACTGTTAGGACACCTGGACAACACACTGTTAGGACACCTGGACAACACACTGTTAGGACACCTGGACAACACAACACACTGTTAGGACACCTGGACAACACAACACACTGTTAGGACACCTGGACAACACACTGTTAGGACGCCTGGACAACACAACACACTGTTAGGACACCTGGACAACACCACTGTTAGGACACCTGGACAACACACTGTTAGGACACCTGGACAACACACTGTTAGGACACCTGGACAACACACTGTTAGGACACCTGGACAACACACTGTTAGGACACATGGACAACACAACACACTGTTAGGACACCAGGACAACACAACACACTGTTAGGACACCATGACAACACACTGTTAGGACACCAGGACAACACAACACACTGTTAGGACACCATGACAACACACTGTTAGGACACCAGGACAACACACTGTTAGGACACCAGGACAACACAACACACTGTTAGGACACATGGACAACACACTGTTAGGACACCTGGACAACACAACACACTGTTAGGACACCATGACAACACACTGTTAGGACACCAGGACAACACAACACACTGTTAGGACACCATGACAACACACTGTTAGGACACCAGGACAACACACTGTTAGGACACCAGGACAACACAACACACTGTTAGGACACATGGACAACACACTGTTAGGACACCTGGACAACACAACACACTGTTAGGACACCAGGACAACACACTGTTAGGACACCTGGACAACACACTGTTAGGACACCTGGACAACACACTGTTAGGACACCTGGACAACACACTGTTAGGACACCAGGGTGGGTGGGGGGCTCGTTGGCTGGGTGGGGGGCTTGGTGGTTGGCTGGCTGGGGGGCTGGGTGGGGGGCTGGGTGGTTGGCTGGCTGGGGGGCTGGGTGGGGGCTGGGTGGTTGGCTGGCTGGGGGCCTGGGTGGGGGGCTGGGTGGTTGGCTGGCTGGAGGGCTGGGTGGGGGGCTGGGTGGTTGGCTGGCTGGCTGGCTGGCTGGGGGGCTGGGTGGTTGGCTGGCTGGCTGGGGGCTGGGTGGTTGGCTGGCTGGGGGCTGGGTGGGAGGCTGGTTGGCTGGCTGGGTAGGTGTGTGTGTGAGTATGTGTTACCTCATCTCCCATCTGTGGTATATAGGGACATCTCCGAGGGACTGTGTCTGTGATCCAGGCTGACGGAAGCCACTCCTCTAGAGTTAGTCCCTCTTCCTGGAACTCTACCCTCTGAGAGACAGAGAGGGAGAGAGAGAGACAGAGAGACAGAGAGAGACAGAGAGACAGAGAGAGACAGAGAGAGAGAGAGGCAGAGAGAGACACAGAGAGAGAGAGAGAGAGAGAGAGAGAGATACAGAGAGAGACACAGAGACACAGAGAGAGACACAGAGACAGAGAGAGACAGAGAGAGAGAGAGGCAGAGAGAGACACAGAGAGAGAGAGAGAGAGAGAGAGGGAGAGAGGGAGTGAGAAAGAGAGAGAGACAGAGAGAGAGATGGGGAACAAGAGAGGGATGTAACTTGAAAATTTAATGTAATCAGAGATAGTCATTCTGAGACAAATTTAATGTAATCAGAGATAGTCATTCTGAGACAACACACACCTTCCTCCTCTCCTTTGGCGGCTTCTTCTTTGGTAGCGCTCCATCTTTGTCTGCTTTGTCTTTCTTCCTGTCTCTTTTTCCCTCTCTCTTCTTCTCTCCATCCTCCTCAGAGCTGCTGCTCTTCTTTTTCACCTTCACGCTCTTCTTCGGAGGTTCCAGGTTGATCCCTGCATCTGCTGTCCAGTCAGAGTAGTCACTGGAGTAGTCACTATAGCAACAGAGTAAGCATAGTAGTCAGTACGGGGAGGCAGGTAGCCTAGTGATTAGAGCGTTGGGCCAGTAACCGAAAAGGTTGCTAGATTGAATCACTGAGCTGACAAGGTAAAAATCTGTCGTTCTGCCCCTGAACAAGGCAGTTAACCCACTGTTCCTAGGCTGTCATTGTAAATAAGAATTAGTTATTTTTTTACATTTATTTAACCTTTATTTAACCAGGTAGGACCAGTTGAGAACACCTTTATTTAACCAGGTAGGTCAGTTGAGAACACCTTTATTTAACCAGGTAGGTCAGTTGAGAACAACTTTATTTAACAGGGTCAGTTGAGAAACACCTTTATTTACCAGGTAGGTCAGTTGAGAACACCTTTATTTAACCAGGTAGGTCAGTTGAGAACACCTTTATTTAACCAGGTAGGTCAGTTGAGAACACCTTTATTTAACCAGGTAGGCTAGTTGAGAACACCTTTATTTAACCAGGTAGGTCAGTTGAGAACACTTTATTAACCAGGTAGGTCAGTTGAGAACAACTTTATTTAACCAGGTAGGTCAGTTGAGAACACCTTTATTTAACCAGGTAGGTCAGTTGAGAACAACTTTATTTAACCAGGTAGGTCAGTTGAGAACACCTTTATTTAACCAGGTAGGCCAGTTGAGAACACCTTTATTTAACCAGGTAGGCTAGTTGAGAACACCTTTATTTAACCAGGTAGGCTAGTTGAGAACACCTTTATTTAACCAGGTAGGCTAGTTGAGAACAAGTTCTCATTTGCAACTGCGACCTGGCCAAGATAAAGCATAGCAGTGTGAACAGACAACACAGAGTTACACATGGAGTAAACAATTAACAAGTCAATAACACAGTAGAACCAAAGGGGGAGTCTATATACATTGTGTGCAAAAGGCATGAGGAGGTAGGCGAAAAATTTAAATTTTGCAGATTAACACTGGAGTGATAAATGATCAGATGGTCATGTACAGGTAGAGATACTGGTGTGCAAAAGAGCAGAAAAGTAAATAAATAAAAACAGTATGGGGATGAGGTAGGTAAAATTGTGTGGGCTATTTACCGATAGACTATGTACAGCTGCAGCGAACGGTTAGCTGCTCAGATAGCAGATGTTTGAAATTGATGAGGGAGATAAAAGTCTCCAACTTCAGCGATTTTTGCAATTCGTTCCAGTCACAGGCAGCAGAGAACTGGAACGAAAGGCGGCCAAATGAGGTATTGGCTTTAGGGATGATCAGTGAGATACACCGGGTGCTACGGGTGGATGTTGCCATCGTGACCAGTGAACTGAGATAAGGCGGAGCTTTACCTAGCATGGACTTGTAGATGACCTGGAGCCAGTGGGTCTGGCGACGAATATGTTGCGAGGGCCAGCCGACTAGAGCATACAGGTCGCAGTGATGGGTGGTATAAGGTGCTTTAGTAACAAAACAGATGGCACTGTGATAAACTGCATCCAGTTTGCTGAGTAGAGTATTGGAAGCCATTTAGTAGATGACATCGCCGAAGTCGAGGATCGGTAGGATAGTCAGTTTTACTAGGGTAAGTTTGGCGGCGTGAGTGAAGGAGGCTTTGTTGCGAAATAGAAAGCCGACTCTAGATTTGATTTTCGATTGGAGATGTTTGATATGAGTCTGGAAGGAGAGTTTACAGTCTAGCCAGACACCTAGGTACTTATAGATGTCCACATATTCTAGGTCGGAACCATCCAGGGTGGTGATGCTAGTCGGGTGTGCGGGTGCAGGCAGCGAAAGTCTTAACTGACTTGCCGAGTTGAATAAAGATTTTAACAATTATATAACAGATCTAGCATCGGGGTTATTACTATAGCAACAGAGTAATCTGAGTAGTCATTATATCAACAGAGTAATCTGAGTAGTCACTATAGCAACAGAGTAATCTGAGTAGTCACTATATCAACAGAGTAATCTGAGTAGTCACTATAGCAACAGAGTAATCTGAGTAGTCACTATATCAACAGAGTAATCTGAGTAGTCACTATAGCAACAGAGTAATCTGAGTAGTCACTATAGCAACACTGGTTGTCTGAGTAGTCACTATAGCAACACTGGTTGTCTGAGTAGTCACTATATCAACAGAGTAAATTGAGTACGCACTATAGCAACACTGGTAGTTTGCGTAGTCAATATAGCAACACTGGTAGTCTGAGTAGTCACTATATCAACAGAGTAATCTGAGTAGTCACTATATCAACAGAGTAATCTGAGTAATCACTATAGCAACAGAGTAATCTGAGTAGTCACTATAGCAACACTGGTTGTCTGAGTAGTCACTATATCAACAGAGTAATCTGAGTAGTCACTATAGCAACACTGGTAGTCTGAGTAGTCACTATATCAACAGAGTAATCTGAGTAGTCACTATAGAAACAGAGTAATCTGAGTAGTCACTATAGCAACACTGGTAGTCTGAGTAGTCACTATATCAACAGAGTAAATTAAGTACGCACTATAGCTACACTGGTAGTTTGCGTAGTCAATATAACAACACTGGTAGTCTGAGTAGTCATTATATCAACAGAGTAATCTGAGTAGTCACTATATCAACAGAGTAATCTGAGTAGTCATTATATCAACAGAGTAATCTGAGTAGTCATTATATCAACAGAGTAATCTGAGTAGTCACTATATCAACAGAGTAATCTGAGTAGTCACTATATCAACAGAGTAATCTGAGTAGTCATTATATCAACAGAGTAATCTGAGTAGTCACTATATCAACAGAGTAATCTGAGTAGTCATTATATCAACAGAGTAATCTGAGTAGTCATTATATCAACAGAGTAATCTGAGTAGTCACTATATCAACAGAGTAATCTGAGTAGTCATTATATCAACAGAGTAATCTGAGTAGTCACTATATCAACAGAGTAATCTGAGTAGTCACTATATCAACAGAGTAATCTGAGTAGTCACTATAGCAACACTGGTAGTCTGAGTAGTCACTATAGCAACACTAGTAGTCTGAATAGTCACTATAGCAACACTGGTAGTCTGAGTAGTCACTATAGCAACACTGGTAGTGTGAGTAGTCACTATAGCAACACTGGTAGTCTGAGTAGTCACTATATCAACAAAGTAATCAGAGTGACTATATAGCAGTCTGTGTGTGTTGGTTCCTACCTGGAGCTGCTGTGGTCTTCAGGCCAGGGCTCCTTCTCCTCTTCCTCCTTCTCCTCCTCTGAAGAGTTCCCATTCACAGGGTTAGGATGCACATCTACCTCTCCCTGGAGAGAGAGAGACGGGGGAGAAGAGGAGGGAGAGGGAGGAGTGGGGGGCAGAGGAGAAGGGGGAGGAAAGGGAGGAGGGAGATATAGATGGAGAGAAAGAGGTGGAGAGAGACAAGGGGAGTGAAAGAGGGGATTTCACCGTCATAAGCACAACATACAGTAAATGTTTTACAAAGCATGTATAACAGTATGTCATGCTTTATAAAGGGTTGATAAATGAGCCAGACTGTGACATCATCCACCACGTTGAATAATAAATAACCATGAGCTTTATAAAGGGTGACATGTTGGGCTGAATGATGGCATACTCTCTAAAGTCATGTTAGTCACATTACACCTAATCTCCTTCCCAGACACTTCCGCCCACATGTGCGGAAGGCCTGGTGGAAAAACGCATCAAACTTGGCCTTCATTAGTTAGGGTTAGGGTTCAAATCAAATGTTTATGAGATAGATTGTGGAAATGGGTTTAGCCATCATTATGACTTTCTGATTGGGATAAGTAGTGATGATGACAAGTACTTTACTCAGTAAGGTCACTACAATAGAATTCAATATAGTCACGACGTTACACCAAGAAGCACCTTGATGAAAGCCCCCCAACCTACACAAACACCTTGACGAAAGCCCCCCAACCTATAGAAACACCTTGATGAAAGCCCCCCAACCTACAGAAACACCTTGATGAAAGCCCCCCAACCTACAGAAACACCTTGATGAAAGCCCCCCAACCTACAGAAACACCTTGATGAAAGCCCTCCAACCTACAGAAACACCCTGATGACAGCCCCCCAACCTACAGAAACACCTTGATGCAAGCCCTCCAACCTACAGAAACACCTTGATGAAAGCACCCCCAACCTATAGAAACACCTTGATGAAAGCCCCCCAACCTATAGAAACACCTTGATGCAAGCCCTCCAACCTACAGAAACACCTTGATGAAAGCACCCCAACCTATAGAAACAGGTCTCTAACACAACAATATAATGAGTCATGCCACACGGTGCTGGACCCAGTCAGGTCTCTAACAACAATATAATGAGTCATACCACATGGTGCTGGACCCAGTCAGGTCTCTAACAACAATATAATGAGTCATACCACACGGTGCTGGACCCAGTCAGGTCTCTAACAACAATATAATGAGTCATACCACACGGTGCTGGACCCAGTCAGGTCTCTAACAACAATATAATGAGTCATACCACATGGTGCTGGACCCAGTCAGGTCTCTAACAACAATATAATGAGTCATACCACACGGTGCTGGACCCAGTCAGGTCTCTAACACAACAATATAATGAGTCATGCCACATGGTGCTGGACCCAGTCAAGTCTCTAACAACAATATAATGAGTCATACCACACGGTGCTGGACCCAGTCAGGTCTCTAACACAACAATATAATGAGTCATGCCACATGGTGCTGGACCCAGTCAAGTCTCTAACAACAATATAATGAGTCATACCACATGGTGCTGGACCCAGTCAGGTCTCTAACAACAATATAATGAGTCATACCACACGGTGCTGGACCCAGTCAGGTCTCTAACACAACAATATAATGAGTCATGCCACATGGTGCTGGACCCAGTCAGGTCTCTAACACAACAATATAATGAGTCATGCCACATGGTGCTGGACCCAGTCAGGTCTCTAACAACAATATAATGAGTCATACCACATGGTGCTGGACCCAGTCAGGTCTCTAACAACAATATAATGAGTCATACCACACGGTGCTGGACCCAGTCAGGTCTCTAACAACAATATAATGAGTCATACCACACGGTGCTGGACCCAGTCAGGTCTCTAACACAACAATATAATGAGTCATGCCACATGGTGCTGGACCCAGTCAGGTCTCTAACAACAATATAATGAGTCATACCACAAGGTGCTGGACCCAGTCAGGTCTCTAACAACAATATAATGAGTCATACCACACGGTGCTGGACCCAGTCAGGTCTCTAACAACAATATAATGAGTCATACCACATGGTGCTGGACCCAGTCAAGTCTCTAACAACAATATAATGAGTCATACCACACGGTGCTGGACCCAGTCAGGTCTCTAACAACAATATAATGAGTCATACCACATGGTGCTGGACCCAGTCAAGTCTCTAACAACAATATAATGAGTCATACCACACGGTGCTGGACCCAGTCAGGTCTCTAACAACAATATAATGAGTCATACCACATGGTGCTGGACCCAGTCAGGTCTCTAACAACAATATAATGAGTCATACCACATGGTGCTGGACCCAGTCAGGTCTCTAACAACAATATAATGAGTCATACCACACGGTGCTGGACCCAGTCAGGTCTCTAACAACAATATAATGAGTCATACCACATGGTGCTGGACCCAGTCAAGTCTCTAACAACAATATAATGAGTCATACCAAACAGCCTTATTCTAAAATGGATACAATTGTTTTTTCCCCTCATCAATCTACACACAATAGCCCATAATAACATCACAATAGCCCATAATGACATCTCAATAGCCCATAATGACATCTCAATAGCCCATAATGACATCTCAATAGCCCATAATGACATCTCAATAGCCCATAATGACATCTCAATAGCCCATAATGACATCTCAATAGCCCATAATGACATCTCAATAGCCCATAATGACAGAGCAAAACATGTTTTAGAAATTTTAGCAAAAGTATTACAAATGAAAGGAAATATCACCGTAAGTATTCAGACCCTTTAACTCTTTGTGGAAGCACATTAGGCAGTGATTACAGTCGCGAGTCTTCTTGTGCTTTTCTTTCAAAACAAGGACATTTCTGTACATAAATATACTTATCCATTACAATTGATCCATTCAGCAGAAGCTCCCATCTAGAGTGAATCTAGTGCATTAATCTTAAGATAGTCACGTATCACATACAGTGCATTTGGAAACTATTCAGACCCCTTGAATTGTTCCACATTACAACCTTATTCTAAAATGTATGAATTCATTTTTTTCGCTCATCAATCTACACACAATAAGCCATACTTTTCTGCACATTTATATTTGTAAAATCACATTTACATAAGTATTCAGACCTTTTACTCTGTACTTTGATGAAGCACATTTGGCAGTGATTACAGCCTCAATAACATTTGGGTCTGACGCTACAAGCTTGGCACACCTGTATTTGGGGATTTTCTCCCATTCTTCTCTGCAAATCCTCTCAAGCTCTGTCAGGTTGGATGGGGAGTGTTGCTGCACAGCTATTTTCAGGTCTCTCAAGATATGTTCAATTGGGTTTAAGTCTGGGCTCTGTCTGGGCCACTCAATGACATTCAGATTTGTCCTGAAGCCACTCCTGCATTGTCTTGGCTGTGTGCTTTGGGTCGTTGTCCTGTATGAAGGTGAACCTTCGCCTCAGTCTGAGGTCCTGAACGCTCTAGAGCAGGTTTTCATCAAGGATCACATTCTACTTTGCTCCGTTCATCTTTCCCTCGATCCTGACTAGTCTCCCAGTCCCTGCCGCTGAAAAACATCCCCACAGCATGTTGCTGCCACCACCATGCTTCACCATAGGGATGGTGCCAGGTTTCCTCCAGATGTGACGCTTGGCATTCAGGCCAAAGAGTTCAATCTTGGTTTCATCAGACCAGAGAATCTTGTTTCTCATGGTCTGAGAGTCCTTTAGGTGCCTTTTGGTAAACTCCAAGTGGTCTGTCATGTGCCTTTTACTGAGGAGTGGCTTCTGTCTGGCCACTCTACCATAAAGGCCTGATTGGTGGAGTGCTGCAGAGATGGTTGTCCTTCTGGAAGGTTCTCCCATCTCCACAGAGGAACTCTGGTGCTCTGTCTGAATGACCATTGGGTTCTTGGTCACCTCCCTGACCAAAGGTTCTTCTCCCACGATTGCTCAGTTTGGCCGGGCCGCCAGCCCTAGGAAGAGTCTTGCTGGTTCCAAACTTCTTCCATTTAAGAATTATGGAGGCCACTGTGTTCTTGGGGACCTTCAATGCAGCAGACATGTTTGGTACCCTTCCCCAGATCTGTGCCTCGACACAATCCTGTCTCGGAGCTCTACGGACAATTCCTTCAAACTCATGGCTTGGTTTTTGCTCTGACATTCACTGTCAACTGTGGGACCTTCTATAGACAGGTGTGTCCAATCGATTTGGGGAAAACCTGAAAAAAAACTGGGAAAAACCCCTGGAGAAAATGGAATTTGGGGGGAAAAAGTAAGTAGGGAAAAGGACTAAACAGATTGAAATGGACTGAACAGATTGAAAAGGACTGAACAGATTGAAATGGACTAAACAGATTGAAAAGGACTGAACAGATTGAAATGGACTAAACAGATTGAAATGGACTGAACAGATTGAAATGGACTGAACAGATTGAAATGGACTAAACAGATTGAAATGGACTGAACAGATTGAAAAGGACTGAACAGATTGAAATGGACTAAACAGATTGAAATGGACTAAACAGATTGAAATGGACTAAACAGATTGAAATGGACTAAACAGATTGAAATGGACTGAACAGATTGAAAAGGACTGAACAGATTGAAATGGATTGAACAGATTGAAAAGGACTGAACAGATTGAAAAGGACTGAACAGATTGAAAAGGACTGAACAGATTGAAAAAGGGGTGACTAAAGTGTTGTCATCCTGCAGCACAGCATTGTGGGGGAAGTTGAAGTAAGGTCCATTATTGTCTATGCACCCAAGAGGGAAAGAAGCTGGGCCATCCTAGAAATGTTTTAGAGTCATATAATACAGATACTTTTATCCAAAGCGAATGCATTTATATGTGAATGCATTTTTTCCCGGGAATCGAGCCTCTAGGTTCACAACAACAGACCTCTAGGTTCACAACAACAGACCTCTAGGTTCACAACAACAGACCTCTAGGTTCACAACAACAGACCTCTAGGTTCACAACAACAGACCTCTAGGTTCACAACAACAGACCTCTAGGTTCACAACAACAGACCTCTAGGTTCACAACAACAGACCTCTAGGTTCACAACAACAGACCTCTAGGTTCACAACAACAGACCTCTAGGTTCACAACAGACCTCTAGGTTTACAACAACAGACCTCTAGGTTCACAAAGACAGGCCGTACAAATACCACAGACCTCTAGGTTCACAACAACAGACCTCTAGGTTCACAACAACAGACCTCTAGGTTCACAACAACAGACCTCTAGGTTCACAACAACAGACCTCTAGGTTCACAACAACAGGCCATACCTCTGAGATGCTGTTGTTGTCGTCATCATCAGCAATCTCAGCGCTGTGCCGACTCGTCTCCTCCACAGCCGCACGCGTCTGGTAGCCATGGTTACCATGACTTCTCCTCCCCTCCTCCACCCCTACACAGTCTGGAGAGGATACCTGACAAAAGACAAAGAGAAAATAGGAACTTTATGTATCTTGCTTGAGAGGTATGACTGATACCTTGCTCTCTCTGTGAAGGTGGACAGTGAGTAATACCTTGCTCTCTCTGTGAAGGTGGACAGTGAGTAATACCTTGCTCTCTCTGTGAAGGTGGACAGTGAGTAATACCTTGCTCTCTCTGTGAAGGTGGACAGTGAGTAATACCTTGCTCTCTCTGTGTAGGTGGACAGTGAGTAATACCTTGCTCTCTCTGTGTAGGTGGACAGTGAGTAATACCTTGCTCTCTCTGTGAAGGTGGACAGTGAGTAATACCTTGCTCTCTGTGTGTAGGTGGACAGTGAGTAATACCTTGCTCTCTCTGTGTAGGTGGACAGTGAGTAATACCTTGCTCTCTCTGTGTAGGTGGACAGTGTGTAATACCTTGCTCTCTCTGTGAAGGTAGACAGTGAGTAATACCTTGCTCTCTCTGTGTAGGTGGGCAGTGTGTCTCCTCCCCTCTGATCTGTAGACACTGATCTCCTCCTCTCCTTTAGCCTCCCTCCAGTTTAGCTGTTTCCTACACACACACACACACACACACACACACACACACACATACGCACTTTTGAGGACCAGGTCTAGGTGTGTTTTTGATTTGATTTGACTATCATTATTTGACACTCCTTTTTCTCCCCAATCCAACTGGTCGTTACAGTCTCATCGCTGCAACTCCCGTACGGACTCAGGAGAGGCGAAGGTCGAGAGCCGTGTGTCCTCCGAAACACGACCCAACCAAGTGAACCTGCTTCTTGAGACAACGGCCACTTAACCCGGAGAGCCAGCCGCACCAATGTGTGGGAGGAAACACCGTACACCTGGCGACCGTGTTAGCGTCCACTGCGCCCGGCCATCACTAGTGCGCGATGGGACAAGAACATCCCTGCCAGCCAAACCCTCCCCTAACCCGGACGACGCTGCGCCGCCCCATGGGTCTCCCGTTCACAGCCGGCTGCGACAGAGCCTGGAATCAAACCCAGAATCTCTAGGTGCACAGCTAGCACTGCGATGTAGTGCCTTAGACCACTGTGTCACTCGTCCCCCAGCTCAGGGACCAGTAGCCTCCTGCTCCATGCTACCAGGTCTGTGTTGTGTTTGTTACCTGAGCTCAGCGTCCCCCAGCTCAGGGACCAGTACCCTCCTACTCCATGCTACCAGGTCTGTGTTGTGTTTGTTACCTGAGCTCAGCGTCCCCCAGCTCAGGGACCAGTAGCCTCCTACTCCATGCTACCAGGTCTGTGTTGTGTTTGTTACCTGAGCTCAGCGTCCCCCAGCTCAGGGACCAGTACCCTCCTACTCCATGCTACCAGGTCTGTATTGTGTTTGTTACCTGAGCTTGGCGTCCCCCAGTACCCTCCTACTCCATGCTACCAGGTCTGTGTTGTGTTTGTTACCTGAGCTCAGCGTCCCCCAGCTCAGCGTCCCCCAGTACCCTCCTACTCCATGCTACCAGGTCTGTATTGTGTTTGTTACCTGAGCTCAGCGTCCCCCAGCTCAGGGACCAGTAGCCTCCTGCTCCATGCTACCAGGTCTGTGTTGTGTTTGTTACCTGAGCTCAGCGTCCCCCAGCTCAGCGTCCCCCAGTACCCTCCTACTCCATGCTACCAGGTCTGTGTTGTGTTTGTTACCTGAGCTCAGCGTCCCCCAGCTCAGCGTCCCCCAGTACCCTCCTACTCCATGCTACCAGGTCTGTATTGTGTTTGTTACCTGAGCTCAGCGTCCCCCAGCTCAGGGACCAGTACCCTCCTACTCCATGCTACCAGGTCTGTATTGTGTTTGTTACCTGAGCTCAGCGTCCCCCAGCTCAGGGACCAGTACCCTCCTACTCCATGCTACCAGGTCTGTATTGTGTTTGTTACCTGAGCTCAGCGTCCCCCAGCTCAGGGACCAGTACCCTCCTACTCCATGCTACCAGGTCTGTATTGTGTTTGTTACCTGAGCTCAGCGTCCCCCAGCTCAGGGACCAGTACCCTCCTACTCCATGCTACCAGGTCTGTATTGTGTTTGTTACCTGAGCTCAGCGTCCCCCAGCTCAGGGACCAGTACTCTCCTACTCCATGCTACCAGGTCTGTATTGTGTTTGTTACCTGAGCTCAGCGTCCCCCAGCTCAGGGACCAGTACCCTCCTGCTCCATGCTACCAGGTCTGTCTCTGTGGCCATCTGGCTCCGGGGGGCATTGCTGTGCATCTGTCTCACACCCTCGATCTGACCACTGCGACGCAGACCCACGTTGGGGGGGGAGTGAACCTCTGGGGGGGGGAGGTATCCAATTTTAGTCCTGTGTAGAAGCAACTGGGTGTAAATTCTTGACTAAAATAATGAACTGTCTCGGATAGCCCTGGTGTGTTTACCTCTGTTGTGTGTGTCGGTAGACAGTCTCTGGTCCTGCTCCTGTTGAAGTCTGTGAATCATGTTGTCTAGAGGAGAGGCTCCTTCAACAGCCTGTTCACTGACCACCTGGTTCAGGCCTGAAACAGAGAGAGAGAGACAGAGAGGGAGAGACACAGAGAGAGAGAGAGAGAGAGAGAGAGAGAGAGAGACAGAGAGAGACAGAGAGAGACAGAGAGAAAGACAGAGAGGGAGAGACACAGAGAGAGAGAGAGAGAGACACACAGAGAAAGAGACAGAGAGAGACAGAGAGAAAGACAGAGAGGGAGAGACACAGAGAGAGAGAGAGAGAGAGACACACAGAGAGAGAGAGAGAGAGAGAGAGAGAGAGAGAGAGAGAGAGAGAGAGAGAGAGAGAGAGAAAGAGACACAGAGAGAGAGAGAGAAAAAGAGAGAGAGAAAAAGAGAGAGAGAAAAAGAGACACAGAGAGAGAGAGAGAGAGAGAGAGAGAGAGAGAGAGAGAGAGAGAGAGAGAGAGAGAGAAAAAGAGACAGAGAGAGAGAGAGAGAGAGAGAGAAACAGAGACACAGAGGGACATGTTTAATATATACTGTGGGGTCCCATAATTATTGATAAAATAAACATTCAAATACTGAGCAATATTGCTCCAAAACATGTGGAAATTATATTATACTAATGCAAATGCATTATAAAGAGATTTTGTATAACAAGTATTCAAAATGATTGACACCTGTTTTCAATACCTTTCAATACCTCACCTTGAGGATAACGACGCTGAGCCTTTTTATAAAATGTTTTATGAGTTGGAGAACCCATTGGGAGGGATCTTAGACCATTCCTCTATACAGACTCCTTCCAGATCCTTGATATCCTTTGTCTGTGCTTATGGGCTGACCTTTTCATTTCAAATCACAGGTTTTCAACGGGTTTCAAGTCCGGAGACTCAAATCAAATCACATTTTATTAAATGGAACACTAGTCACTTTAATAATGTTTATACATGCCTTATCTCATATGAATATACTGTATACTGTATCCTACACTATCTATTCTTTACCATGTTCTTTAGCACCTTGTGTGTACTAGGTTTTGTTGTGGAATCAGTTAGACGTTACATCGCTACACTCGCAATAACATCTGCTAACCATGTGACCAATAACATCTGCTAAACATGTGACCAATAACATCTGCTAACCATGTGACCAATAACATCTGCTAACCATGTGACCAATAACATCTGCTAACCATGTGACCAATAACATCTGCTAACCATGTGACCAATAACATCTGCTAACCATGTGACCAATACCATCTACTAACCATGTGGCCAATAACAGCTGCTAACCATGTGTATGTGACCAATACCATCTGCTAACCATGTGACCAATAACATCTGCTAACCATGTGTATGTGACCAATAACATCTGCTAACCATGTGACCAATACCATCTGCTAACCATGTGACCATTAACATCTGCTAACCACGTGTATGTGACCAATAACATCTGCTAACCATGTGACCAATAACATCTGCTAACCATGTGACCATTAACATCTGCTAACCATGTGTATGTGACCAATAACATCTGCTAACCATGTGACCAATAACATCTGCTAACCACGTGTATGTAACCAATAACATCTGCTAACCATGTGACCAATAACATCTGCTAACCATGTGACCATTAACATCTGCTAACCATGTGTATGTGACCAATAACATCTGCTAACCATGTGACCAATAACATCTACTAACCATGTGTATGTGACCAATAACCATCTGCTAACCATGTGACCAATAACATCTGCTAACCATGTGTATGTGACCAATAACATCTGCTAACCATGTGGCCAATAACCATCTGCTAACCATGTGACCAATAACATCTGCTAACCATGTGACCAATACCATCTGCTAACCATGTGACCAATAACCATCTGCTAACCACGTGTATGTGACCAATAACATCTGATAACCATGTGTATGTGACCAATAACATCTGCTAATCATGTGTATGTGACCAATAACCATCTGCTAACCATGTGACCAATAACATCTGCTAACCATGTGTATGTGACCAATAACTATCTGCTAACCATGTGTATGTGACCAATAACATCTGCTAACCATGTGTATGTGACCATTAACATCTGCTAACCATGTGTATGTGACCATTAACATCTGCTAACCATGTGACCAATAACATCTGCTAACCATGTGTATGTGACCAATAACATCTGCTAACCATGTGTATGTGGCCAATAACATCTGCTAACCATGTGTATGTGACCAATACCATCTGTTAACCATGTGACCAATAACATCTGCTAACCATGTGACCAATAACATCTGCTAACCATGTGACCAATAACATCTGCTAACCATGTGACCAATAACATCTGCTAACCATGTGACCAATAACATCTGCTGTATCTCACTGGTCATCACCAAAGCCAACACCTCATTTGGCCGCCTTTCGTTCCAGTTCTCTGCTGCCTGTGACTGGAACGAATTGCAAAAATCGCTGAAGTTGGAGACTTTTATCTCCCTCACCAACTTCAAACATCTGCTATCTGAGCAGCTAACCGTTCGCTGCAGCTGTATATAGTCTATCGGTAAATAGCCCACACAATTTTACCTGTCTCATCCCCATACTGTTTTTATTTATTTACTTTTCTGCTCTTTTGCACACCAATATCTCTACCTGTACATGACCATCTGATCATTTATCACTCCAGTGTTATTAATCTGCAAAATTGTAATTATTTGCCTACCTCCTCATGCCTTTTGCACACAATGTATATAGACTCCCCTTTGTTTTCTACTGTGTTATTGACTTGTTAATTGTTTACTCCATGTGTAACTCTGTGTTGTCTGTTCACACTGCTATGCTTTATCTTGGCCAGGTTGCAGTTGCAAATGAGAACTTGTTCTCAACTAGCCTACCTGGTTAAATAAAGGTGTTCTCAACTAGCCTACCTGGTTAAATAAAGGTGTTCTCAACTAGCCTACCTGGTTAAATAAAGGTGTTCTCAACTAGCCTACCTGGTTAAATAAAGGTGTTCTCAACTAGCCTACCTGGTTAAATAAAGGTGTTCTCAACTAGCCTACCTGGTTAAATAAAGGTGTTCTCAACTAGCCTACCTGGTTAAATAAAGGTGTTCTCAACTAGCCTACCTGGTTAAATAAAGGTGTTCTCAACTAGCCTACCTGGTTAAATAAAGGTGTTCTCAACTAGCCTACCTGGTTAAATAAAGGTGTTCTCAACTAGCCTACCTGGTTAAATAAAGGTGTTCTCAACTAGCCTACCTGGTTAAATAAAGGTGTTCTCAACTAGCCTACCTGGTTAAATAAAGGTGTTCTCAACTGGCCTACCTGGTTAAATAAAGGTGTTCTCAACTAGCCTACCTGGTTAAATAAAGGTGTTCTCAACTGGCCTACCTGGTTAAATAAAGGTGTTCTCAACAAAGCCTACCTGGTTAAATAAAGGTGTTCTCAACTAGCCACCTGGTTAAATAAAGGTGTTCTCAACTAGCCTACCTGGTTAAATAAAGGTGTTCTCAACTAGCCTACCTGGTTAAATAAAGGTGTTCTCAACTAGCCTACCTGGTTAAATAAAGGTGTTCTCAACTAGCCTCCCTGGTTAAATAAAGGTGTTCTCAACTAGCCTACCTGGTTAAATAAAGGTGTTCTCAACTAGCCTACCTGGTTAAATAAAGGTGTTCTCAACTAGCCTACCTGGTTAAATAAAGGTGTTCTCAACTAGCCTACCTGGTTAAATAAAGGTGTTCTCAACTAGCCTACCTGGTTAAATAAAGGTGTTCTCAACTAGCCTACCTGGTTAAATAAAGGTGTTCTCAACTAGCCTACCTGGTTAAATAAAGGTGTTCTCAACTAGCCTACCTGGTTAAATAAAGGTGTTCTCAACTAGCCTACCTGGTTAAATAAAGGTGTTCTCAACTAGCCTACCTGGTTAAATAAAGGTGTTCTCAACTAGCCTACCTGGTTAAATAAAGGTGTTCTCAACTAGCCTACCTGGTTAAATAAAGGTGTTCTCAACTAGCCTACCTGGTTAAATAAAGGTGTTCTCAACTAGCCTACCTGGTTAAATAAAGGTGTTCTCAACTAGCCTACCTGGTTAAATAAAGGTGTTCTCAACTACCCTACCTGGTTAAATAAAGGTGTTCTCAACTAGCCTACCTGGTTAAATAAAGGTGAAATAAAAAAAATATAAAAAAATAACCATGTGACCAATAAACATCTGTTAACCATGTGACCAATAAACATCTGTTAACCATGTGACCAATAAACATCTGTTAACCATGTGACCAATAAACATCTGTTAACCATGTGACCAATAAACATCTGTTAACCATGTGACCAGTACCACTCTTCATATGTTCAAGCATAATGGTGGCTGCATCATGTTATGGGTATGCCGGCAAGGACTAGGGAGATTCTTACGATAAAAATAAACAGAATAGAGCTGAGCACAGGCAAAATCCTAGAGGAAAACCTGGTTCAGTCTGCTTTCCACCAGACACTGGGAGACAAATTCACCTTTCAGCAGGACAATAAGCTAAAACACAAGGCCAAATATACACTGGGAGATGAATTCACCTTTCAGCAGGACAATAAGCTAAAACACAAGGCCAAATATACACTGGGAGATTCATTCACCTTTCAGCAGGACAATAAGCTAAAACACAAGGCCAAATATACACTGGGAGATTAATTCACCTTTCAGCAGGACAATAAGCTAAAACACAAGGCCAAATATACACTGGGAGATGAATTCACCTTTCATCAGGACAATAAGCTAAAACACAAGGCCACATATACACTGGGAGATTAATTCACCTTTCAGCAGGACAATAAGCTAAAACACAAGGCCAAATATACACTGGGAGATGAATGCACCTTTCATCAGGACAATAAGCTAAAACACAAGGCCAAATATAGACTGGGAGATGAATGCACCTTTCATCAGGACAATAAGCTAAAACACAAGGCCAAATATACACTGGGAGATTAATTCACCTTTCAGCAGGACAATAAGCTAAAACACAAGGCCAAATATACACTGGGAGATGAATTCACCTTTCATCAGGACAATAAGCTAAAACACAAGGCCACATATACACTGGGAGATCAATTCACCTTTCAGCAGGACAATAAGCTAAAACACAAGGCCAAATATACACTGGGAGATTAATTCACCTTTCAGCAGGACTATAAGCTAAAACACAAGGCCAAATATACACTGGGAGATTAATTCACCTTTCATCAGGACAATAAGCTAAAACACAAGGCCAAATATACACTGGAGTTGCTTACCAAGAAAACATGGAAAAAGTCAAGGGGTGTGAATACTTTCTGAAGATACTGTATACAAGGAGTACCAAGTCAATGTGCAGGGGTACGAGGTAGCTAATTAAGGTAACATGTAGGTAGGGGTAAAGAGACTAGACAATCAGGATAGATAATAAACAATGTATGTTGTTGTCACGCCCTGACCTTAGAGATCCTTTATTCTCTATCTTGGTTATTCTCTACCTGCTCTTCCTAGGACATAGACTGACCAGGTGAATCCAGGTGGAATCTGTGATCTCTTATTGATGTCACTTGTTAAATCAACTTCAATCAGTGTAGATGAAGGGGAGGAGACGGGTTAAAGAAGGATTTTTAAGTCTTGAGACATGGATTGAGGTCATCTACCATTCTGCTGTGCCACACGTGAGAGTAAAGTCCGTTTTTTGTCTGTAACTGTCACGTTCTGACCTTAGTTCCTTTGTTATGTCTGTGTGTTAGTTTGGTCAGGGCGTGAGTTGGGGTGGGTAGTCTATGTTCTTTGTTATGTCTTTGTGTTAGTTTGGTCAGGGCGTGAGTTGGGGTGGGTAGTCTATGTTCTTTGTTATGTCTTTGTGTTAGGTTGGTCAGGGCGTGAGTTGGGGTGGGTAGTCTATGTTCTTTGTTATGTCTTTGTGTTAGGTTGGTCAGGGTGTGAGTTGGGGTGGGTAGTCTATGTTCTTTGTTATGTCTGTGTGTTAGTTTGGTCAGGGCGTGAGTTGGGGTGGGTAGTCTATGTTCTTTGTTATGTCTGTGTGTTAGGTTGGTCAGGGCATGAGTTGGGGTGGGTAATCTATGTTCTTTGTTATGTCTGTGTGTTAGTTTGGTCAGGGCGTGAGTTGGGGTGGGTAGTCTATGTTCTTTGTTATGTCTTTGTGTTAGTTTGGTCAGGGCGTGAGTTGGGGTGGGTAGTCTATGTTCTTTGTGTTAGTTTGGTCAGGGTGTGAGTTGGGTAGTCTATGTTCTTTGTTATGTCTGTGTGTTAGTTTGGTCAGGGCGTGAGTTGGGGTGGGTAGTCTATGTTCTTTGTTATGTCTTTGTGTTAGTTTGGTCAGGGCGTGAGTTGGGGTGGGTAATCTATGTTCTTTGTTATGTCTTTGTGTTAGTTTGGTCAGGGCGTGAGTTGGGGTGGGTAATCTATGTTCTTTGTTATGTCTGTGTGTTAGTTTGGTCAGGGCGTGAGTTGGGGTGGGTAGTCTATGTTCTTTGTTATGTCTTTGTGTTAGTTTGGTCAGGGCGTGAGTTGGGGTGGGTAGTCTATGTTCTTTGTTATGTCTTTGTGTTAGTTTGGTCAGGGCGTGAGTTGGGGTGGGTAATCTATGTTCTTTGTTATGTCTTTGTGTTAGTTTGGTCAGGGCGTGAGTTGGGGTGGGTAGTCTATGTTATTTTTTCTATGTTGTATTTCTGTGTTTGGCCTGGTATGGTTCTCAATCAAAGGCAGCTGTCGATCGTTGTCTCTGACTGAGAATCATACTTAGGCAGCCTGTTTTCCCTTTTTTGGTTGTGGGTGGTTGTTTTCTGTTTTGTGCGTATTCAGAACTGTTTCGTTCTCGCTCGTTATTATTTTTGTCATTTCAGTGTTCAGTTTATTTTGTTTATTGAAATGAACACTTACCACGCTGCACCTTGGTCATCTTCTCCTTCTCCAGACGAAAAGCGTTACAGTAATGTATTTTCCGTTATGTGTCGGACCCCAGTAAGACTGTCTCCATTAGCGTCGGGTAATAGGGATCCTAATCAAATCAGATCCTCATCCTGAATCAAAAGATTGGCTGGTCCTCATTAAAGTAGAACACTTCATTACTCTCTTTTAGTTTTACAAAGCTGTACTACACAAGCTTCTTCTGATCTAATTTGAGAGAGGCACCAAACCCGTTCCCAGGGATGGGTCACTCTCCAGGTTCCACTAGTCTGTACCGATGCAGGTCAATCCACTTTCAGTTTTACTGCCCAATATCCTACACAACTCCCTACATCATGACTCTCTGGTGCCTCCAGGGCAGTTTAGGACTAATGTTGAATGAATTCTATGAGAAATGCAACTGTTTGGATTGAATGTAATTAATTCTATTATTAGAATTGTAATTATTAGAATTGTAATTAATTCTATTTGTAATTAATATTTGAATGTCATTTGTAGTTTATTTTATTTGTGTAGATCATTTTGAATGTGTTGTATTGATGTCCTCAGGGTAACATTGTAAATGAGATCCTGGTCTCAGTGGGTTCCCCTGAATAAATACAAGTTCAATTAATACAAAAAAATATAGAATATATTGGCTTACACTATTGTAGAGTTTCTGCACCTAAATATAAACAGTACCTGCATATAACATGAGTACCTATATCTGTCAAAGTCAAGCAAATCCAGATAAGCCAACCACTATCTTGTGGCTGAAATAAATGTCACAGGAGGAGGAGACTCCCTGACATGTACCTGAGGAGGAGGAGGAGGTGACTCCCTGACAAACTGACATGTACCTGAGGAGGAGGAGGAGGTGACTCCCTGACAAACTGACATGTACCTGAGGAGGAGGAGGAGGAGGTGACTCCCTGACAAACGGACATGTACCTGAGGAGGTGACTCCCATCTGTGGTATGAGCTGTTGGTCTCTGCAGCTCTCCCGTCCGGGTACGAGGCGTTGGTATGGAGGAGGGTGGGGGTTCCCGTCCACGTCCACCAAGAAGGGAGGGGGCATGAGGTGTGGTGCCTGCTGGGTCTGCTCGTCCAACACGTAGTTATTAACATCGCGGATCAACGGGCGGTAGTCAGTATGGAAAAACATCTGATCTGCTATCTGAGGGAGGGAAAGATTTGGTTTATAGTGTAGATTTGTTGAGTAGTTTTACAACAAGGTTGCAGACTACTATACTAATAGTAGAAGCAGTATAGTATCATAGTAGTATTGCAGTAGTATAGCAGTAGTATAGCAGTAGCAGTTGTAGAAGTAGCATATTATTGTAGTAGTATAGTAGTAATAGATGTAACATAATACCGTAATTGTATAGTAACAGTATCATAATAGTATAGTATCATAGTAGTAGTAGTGCTAGTAGTAGCAGAACCATTGTAGTAGTAGTATTAGTAGTAGCAGTAGTAGTAGTAGTAGTAGTAGTAGCAGTAGTAGTGCTAGTAGTAGTTATAGTAGTAGTGGTAGTAGTAGTAGTGCTAGTAGTAGTGCTAGTAGTAGTAGTAGTAGTAGTAGCAGTAGTAGTAGTATTGGTAGTAGTAGTAGTAGTAGTAGCAGTAGTAGTATTAGTAGTAGCAGTAGTATTAGTATTAGTAGTAGTAGTAGTAGTAGTAGTAGTAGTCGTAGTAGTAGTATCATTAGTAGTATTAGTAGTTACAGTAGTATTGGTAGTAGTAGTAGTAGTGGTAGTAGTCGTAGTAGTAGTGCTAGTAGTAGTAGTATTAGTAGTAGCAGTGCTATTAGTAGTAGTATTAGTAGTAGTAGTAGCAGTAGTATTAGTAGTAGTAGTAGCAGTAGTAGTAGTAGTAGTAGCAGTAGTAGTAGTAGTAGCAGCAGTAGTAGTAGTAGTAGTAGTAGTAGTAGTAGTAGTAGCGCTAGTAGTAAATATTATTATTATTAGTAGTAGTAGAGTACCTTGGGGGTCATAGTAGTTGTAGTATAGTAGTAGTAGTATAGCATCATAGTAGCCATAATAGTAGTAGTCATAGTAATATTGTAGAATAGTGGTAGAATTAACATATCACAGTAGTAGTATAGTATCAAGGCAGTAGTAGTAATAGTAGTAGTAGTATAGTATTGTAGTAGTAGTAGTAAAATATCGTAGTAGTAGTAGTAGTATAGTACAGTAGTCATAGAAGTAGTATAGTAGTAGTTGTATAGTATTGTAGTAGACGTAGCAGTAATAGCAGTGGTATTATAGTACAGTAGCAATACTAGTAGTAGTAGTAGAACAGTATTGTAGTAGTTGTATCATAGTATAGTATCATAGTAGTAGTGCAGTATCATAGTAGTTTAAGAAGTATAGTGCCGTAGCAGTAGTAGTAATAGTGTAGTAGAAGTAGTATAGTATTGTAGTAGTAGCATAGTACCGTAGTAGTAGTAGTAGAAGTAGAGTATAGTAGTACTATAGTATCATAGTAGTTGTAGTAGTACAGTATCATAGCAGTAGAAGTATTAGTAGTATGGTATCTTAATAGTCGTAGTAGTAGTACAACATTGTAGTAGTAGTAAATTATCATAGTAGTATGACAGTAGTAGCAGTAAAAACAGTATAATATCATAGCAGTAGTATTAGTGTATTATTGTACAAGTAGTTGCACTAGTAGTAGTATAGTAGCATAGTAGTAGTACAAGTAACATAGTATTATAGTAGTAGTAGTAGTATGGTATCGCAGTAGTCATAGGAGTTGTAGTATAGTAGTAGCAGCAGTATGGTATCGCAGTAGTAATATTAATATCATAGCATATTAGTAGTAGTAGTAGTAGTAGTAGAGTATCACAGTAGTAGTGGAAGTAGTGGTATAGTATCAAATTAGTAGTGGTAGTAGTAGAACTGGTATTGTATTGTAGTAGATGTAGCCGTAGTAGTAGTATTGTAGTACAGTAGCAAGAGTAGAAATTGTATAGTAGTAGTGGTAGTAGTATAGTATCATAGTACCATAGTAGTATAGTATAATAGTAGTAGTGCAGTATTGTAATAGTAAAAGTAGTATAGTAGCATAGTAGTCGAAGTAGTATAGTATCAGAGTAGCAGTTGAAGTAGTGTCAGTAGTATAGTATTGTAGTAGTAGTAGTAGTGCAGTAGTAGTGGTAGTAATAGCATCATAGTAGTATAGTATCATAGTAGCAGTAGTAGTAGCAGAGTATCGTAGCAGTAGACATATTAGTAGCATAGTATCGTAATAGTCACAGTAGTAGTACAGTATCGTAGAAGTAGTATGGTGTAGTAGTAGTAATAGTAGAGCATAGTGTAGTAGTACTATCATAATATAGGATTAGTAGTGCTACTGGTAGTAATAGTAGTAGTAGTAGCAGTATTATAATATAGTAGTAATATTAGTAGTAGTAGTGGTAAAGTAATGTAGTAGTAGTAGTAGTAGTAGTAGTAGTAGTAGTAGCAGTAGTGTAGTATAGTAGCAGTAGTAGTAGCAGCAGCAGTAGTGGTAATAGTAGTAGTGGTATAGTAGTATAGTAGGAGTATAGCAATAGCAGTATAGTAGTAGTATAGTAGTAAAATTGTAATATAGGAGTAGTAGCTCTAGTTAGTAGTTCTAGCAGTATTGTAGTAGTAGTAGTAGTAGTAGTAGAAGTAGTATTTTAGTAGTAGTAGTGTTATAGTATTGTAGTAGTAGTAGAAGTAGTATTATAGTAGAAGTAGTGTTATAGTATTGTAGTTGTAATATAGTATAGGAGTAGTAGGTCTAGTTAGTAGTTCTAGCAGTATTGTAGTAGTAGTAGTAGTAGTAGTGTTGTAGTATTGTAGTAGTAGTAGAAGTAGTATTATAGTAGTAGTAGTAGTGTTATAGTATTGTAGTAGTAATATAGTATAGGAGTAGTAGTTCTAGTTAGTAGTTCTAGCAGTATTGTAGTAGTAGCAGAATAAGTAGTATTATAGTAGTAGTAGTGTTATAGTATTGTAGTAGTAATATAGTATAGGAGTAGAAGTTCTAGTTAGTAGTTCAAACAGTATTGTAGTAGTAGTAGTGTTATAGTATCGTAGTAGTAATATAGCATAGGAGTAGTATTATAGTAGTAGTGGTAGTAGTAGTGTTATAGTATTATAGTAGTAATATAGTATAGGAGTAGTAATGGTGTAGTATTGTAGTAGTAATATAGTATAGGATTAGTATTATAGTATTGTAGTAGTAATATAGTATAGGAGTAGTGTTATAGTAGTAGTAGTAGTAGTAGTGTTGTAGTATTGTAGTAGTAGTAGAAGTAGTATTATAGTAGTAGTAGTAGTGTTATAGTATTGTAGTAGTAATATAGTATAGGAGTAGTAGTTCTAGTTAGTAGTTCTAGCAGTATTGTAGTAGTAGCAGAATAAGTAGTATTATAGTAGTAGTAGTGTTATAGTATTGTAGTTGTAATATAGTATAGGAGTAGTAGGTCTAGTTAGTAGTTCTAGCAGTATTGTAGTAGTAGTAGTAGTAGTAGTAGTAGTAGAAGTAGTATTATAGTAGTAGTAGTAGTAGTGTTATAGTATTGTAGTAGTAATATAGTATAGGAGTAGTAGTTCTAGTTAGTAGTTCTAGCAGTATTGTAGTAGTAGCAGAATAAGTAGTATTATAGTAGTAGTAGTGTTATAGTATTGTAGTAGTAATATAGTATAGGAGTAGAAGTTCTAGTTAGTAGTTCAAACAGTATTGTAGTAGTAGTAGTGTTATAGTATCGTAGTAGTAATATAGCATAGGAGTAGTATTATAGTAGTAGTGGTAGTAGTAGTGTTATAGTATTATAGTAGTAATATAGTATAGGAGTAGTAATGGTGTAGTATTGTAGTAGTAATATAGTATAGGATTAGTATTATAGTATTGTAGTAGTAATATAGTATAGGAGTAGTGTTATAGTAGTAGTAGTAGTAGTAGTGTTGTAGTATTGTAGTAGTAGTAGTGTTATAGTATTGTAGTAGTAATGTTATAGTATTGTAGTAGTAATATAGTATAGGAGTAGTAATATAGTAGTAGTAGTGTTATAGTATTGTAGTAGTAATATAGTATAGGAGTAGTAGACTCCTAGTGTGTACCTTGTCATACTTGCTGCTGGAACCAAAGCCGAAGATGAGCAGGTGACCATGTGAGTCTGTAGCAGCAAAGTGCTGTCCATCAGGACTACACTTACAGTCGAATACCGCCCCATGGCCTTGACCTTCAATCTGGAAAATGGGAAAATGTAGAGTAGTTACCATCGATGAATAAACACTGATCACCATTCACACTGAATAAAGAAAAGCTCCCTTTATTTTCAATGCATCTTGTGCAAAAAATAAAAAGGGTGTTACCGTGAGTTTACCCTCCACTACATCACTGGTTAGAGGGTGTTACCGTGAGTTTACCCTCCACTACATCACTGGTTAGAGGGTGTTACCGTGAGTTTACCCTCCACTACATCACTGGTTAGAGGGTGTTACCGTGAGTTTACCCTCCACTACATCACTGGTTAGAGGGTGTTACCGTGAGTTTACCCTCGACTACATCACTGGTTAGAGGGTGTTACCGTGAGTTTACCCTCCACTACATCACTGGTTAGAGGGTGTTACCGTGAGTTTACCCTCCACTACATCACTGGTTAGAGGGTGTTACAGTGAGTTTACCCTCCACTACACCACTGGTTAGAGGGTGTGCCGAGTACTCGGACAAAATAAGTATTTTAACGGATAAGGATCATTATGATTATTGTAAATGTCTGTCATCGAGAAGAAGAAAAACGAATTTTCAGACGCCAGCACGCATCTCTCTTTCACTCAAACAGTTTGAAGTGCTGCGCGCTCCAATCTACTTTTGGCTAGTTCTTCGGTCTGTGAAGAAACAAGGTATCAGTTGAGCCTGCTGCAACGATTGGATTAGAACAAAGCGCTGCTCTCATTGAAGGAACATAACGATGCTCTCTGAGTGACAGAGCTGTAATGAAGGAACATAACGATGCTCTCTGAGTGACAGAGCTGTAATGAAGGAACATAACGATGCTCTCTGAGTGACAGAGCAGTAATGAAGGAACATAACGATGCTCTCTGAGTGACAGAGCAGTAATGAAGGAACATAACGATGCTCTCTGAGTGACAGAGCAGTAATGAAGGAACATAACGATGCTCTCTGAGTGACAGAGCTGTAATGAAGGAACATAACGATGCTCTCTGAGTGACAGAGCTGTAATGAAGGAACATAACGATGCTCTCTGAGTGACAGAGCAGTAATGAAGGAACATAACGATGCTCTCTGAGTGACAGAGCAGTAATGAAGGAACATAACGATGCTCTCTGAGTGACAGAGCTGTAATGAAGGAACATAACGATGCTCTCTGAGTGACAGAGCTGTAATGAAGGAACATAACGATGCTCTCTGAGTGACAGAGCAGTAATGAAGGAACATAACGATGCTCTCTGAGTGACAGAGCTGTAATGAAGGAACATAACGATGCTCTCTGAGTGACAGAGCAGTAATGAAGGAACATAACGATGCTCTCTGAGTGACAGAGCAGTAATGACGGAACATAACGATGCTCTCTGAGTGACAGAGCTGTAATGAAGGAACATAACGATGCTCTCTGAGTGACAGAGCAGTAATGAAGGAACATAACGATGCTCTCTGAGTGACAGAGCAGTAATGAAGGAACATAACGATGCTCTCTGAGTGACAGAGCTGTAATGAAGGAACATAACGATGCTCTCTGAGTGACAGAGCAGTAATGAAGGAACATAACGATGCTCTCTGAGTGACAGAGCTGTAATGAAGGAACATAACGATGCTCTCTGAGTGACAGAGCAGTAATGAAGGAACATAACGATGCTCTCTGAGTGACAGAGCAGTAATGAAGGAACATAACGATGCTCTCTGAGTGACAGAGCAGTAATGAAGGAACATAACGATGCTCTCTGAGTGACAGAGCACTAATGAAGGAACATAACGATGCACTCTGAGTGACAGAGCACTAATGAAGGAACATAACGATGCTCTCTGAGTGACAGAGCAGTAATGAAGGAACATAACGATGCTCTCTGAGTGACAGAGCTGTAATGAAGGAACATAACGATGCTCTCTGAGTGACAGAGCAGTAATGAAGGAACATAACGATGCTCTCTGAGTGACAGAGCTGTAATGAAGGAACATAACGATGCTCTCTGAGTGACAGAGCAGTAATGAAGGAACATAACGATGCTCTCTGAGTGACAGAGCAGTAATGAAGGAACATAACGATGCTCTCTGAGTGACAGAGCAGTAATGAAGGAACATAACGATGCTCTCTGAGTGACAGAGCACTAATGAAGGAACATAACGATGCACTCTGAGTGACAGAGCACTAATGAAGGAACATAACGATGCTCTCTGAGTGACAGAGCAGTAATGAAGGAACATAACGATGCTCTCTGAGTGACAGAGCACTAATGAAGGAACATAACGATGCTCTCTGAGTGACAGAGCTGTAATGAAGGAACATAACGATGCTCTCTGAGTGACAGAGCACTAATGAAGGAACATAATGATGCTCTCTGAGTGACAGAGCAGTAATGAAGGAACATAACGATGCTCTCTGAGTGACATAGCAGTAATGAAGGAACATAACGATGCTCTCTGAGTGACAGAGCAGTAATGAAGGAACATAACGATGCTCTCTGAGTGACAGAGCAGTAATGTGACCTTGAGGTATAGGCTTCATCGATATTTAAAGTGCACTCCTGGGTTTTCCGATCCTGAGTAAGTCTGATTACAAGTATCAAGTGTGATAAAATGGATACAATTACGAATATGAGTATGACAGTATCAGCACAGCCTTACCCAGAACCATCATAAATACACACACACCCCACCTGCCCCCCTGTCTCACCATGTTGAAGTAGGATCGTATCTTGACCCCTCGGGCCAGGTCCCAGACGATGGCATTCCCATCATGCCCGGCGCTGAACAGGATGCGGGGGTCAAAGGGGTGTGGCTCCAGGACAAACACCTCGTCCTCATGACCCTGGGATCGATCAATAAATTAATCCATCAAAGTAGTGTGTGTGTGTGTGTGTGTGTGTGTGTGTGTGTGTGTGTGTGTGTGTGTGTGTGTGTGTGTGTGTGTGTGTGTGTGTGTGTGTGTGTGTGTGTGTGTGTGTGTGTAGTGGTGTAATATACTTAAGTATAAATATTTTAAAGTACTACTTAAGTCGTTTTCTGGGGTACCTGTACGTTACTATTTATGTTTTTAACAACAGAGCACATCCCTGGTCATCCCTACTGCCTCTGATCTGGAGGACTCACTAACCAGAGAACATCCCTGGTCATCCCTACTGCCTCTGATCTGGAGGACTCACTAAACAGAGAACATCCCTGGTCATCACTACTGCCTCTGATCTGGAGGACTCACTAAACAGAGAACATCCCTGGTCATCCCTACTGCCTCTGATCTGGAGGACTCACTAAACAGAGAACATCCCTGGTCATCCCTACTGCCTCTGATCTGGAGGACTCACTAAACAGAGAACATCCCTGGTCATCCCTACTGCCTCTGATCTGGAGGACTCACTAAACAGAGAACATCCCTGGTCATCCCTACTGCCTCTGATCTGAAGGACTCACTAAACAGAGAACATCCCTGGTCATCCCTACTGCCTCTGATCTGGAGGACTCACTAAACAGAGAACATCCCTGGTCATCCCTACTGCCTCTGATCTGGAGGACTCACTAAACACAAATGCTTTGTTTGTAAATGATGTCTGAGTGTTACTTGGTGTGCCGCTGGCTATTCATAAATACTTTTTTTTTTAAATAACATTTGTGCAGTCTTAATATTTGGACTTTTTTATTATTCGTACTTTTACTTTTGATACTTCAGTATATTTATAACCAAATAGTTTTAGACTGCTACTCAAGTAGTATTTTACTGGGTTTTAATTTGACTAGAGTCCTTTTCTATCGAGGTATCTTTATTTGTACTCAAGCACAAGAAGCAGCGCCCCAATTGGGTACTTTCTCCACCACTGGTAACAAGAAGCAGCGCCCCAATTGGGTACTTTCTCCACCACTGGTAACAAGAAGCAGAGCCCCAATTGGGTACTTTCTCCACCACTGGTAACAAGAAGCAGCGCCCCAATTGGGTACTTTCTCCACCACTGGTAACAAGAAGCAGAGCCCCAATTGGGTACTTTCTCCACCACTGGTAACAAGAAGCAGAGCCCCAATTGGGTACTTTCTCCACCACTGGTAACAAGAAGCAGAGCCCCAATTGGGTACTTTCTCCACCACTGGTAACAAGAAGCAGAGCCCCAATTGGGTACTTTCTCCACCACTGGTAACAAGAAGCAGAGCCCCAATTGGGTACTTTCTCCACCACTGGTAACAAGAAGCAGCGCCCCAATTGGGTACTTTCTCCACCACTGGTAACAAGAAGCAGAGCCCCAATTGGGTACTTTCTCCACCACTGGTAACAAGAAGCAGAGCCCCAATTGGGTACTTTCTCCACCACTGGTAACAAGAAGCAGAGCCCCAATTGGGTACTTTCTCCACCACTGGTAACAAGAAGCAGAGCCCCAATTGGGTACTTTCTCCACCACTGGTAACAAGAAGCAGAGCCCCAATTGGGTACTTTCTCCACCACTGGTAACAAGAAGCAGCGCCCCAATTGGGTACTTTCTCCACCACTGGTAACAAGAAGCAGCGCCCCAATTGGGTACTTTCTCCACCACTGGTAACAAGAAGCAGAGCCCCAATTGGGTACTTTCTCCACCACTGGTAACAAGAAGCAGCGCCCCAATTGGGTACTTTCTCCACCACTGGTAACAAGAAGCAGAGCCACAATTGGGTACTTTCTCCACCACTGGTAACAAGAAGCAGCGCCCCAATTGGGTACTTTCTCCACCACTGGTAACAAGAAGCAGCGCCCCAATTGGGTACTTTCTCCACCACTGGTAACAAGAAGCAGAGCCCCAATTGGGTACTTTCTCCACCACTGGTAACAAGAAGCAGCGCCCCAATTGGGTACTTTCTCCACCACTGGTAACAAGAAGCAGAGCCCCAATTGGGTACTTTCTCCACCACTGGTAACAAGAAGCAGCGCCCCAATTGGGTACTTTCTCCACCACTGGTAACAAGAAGCAGCGCCCCAATTGGGTACTTTCTCCACCACTGGTAACAAGAAGCAGCGCCCCAATTGGGTACTTTCTCCACCACTGGTAACAAGAAGCAGCGCCCCAATTGGGTACTTTCTCCACCACTGGTAACAAGAAGCAGCGCCCCAATTGGGTACTTTCTCCACCACTGGTAACAAGAAGCAGCGCCCCAATTGGGTACTTTCTCCACCACTGGTAACAAGAAGCAGCGCCCCAATTGGGTACTTTCTCCACCACTGGTAACAAGAAGCAGCGCCCCAATTGGGTACTTTCTCCACCACTGGTAACAAGAAGCAGCGCCCCAATTGGGTACTTTTTCCACCACTGGTAACAAGAAGCAGCGCCCCAATTGGGTACTTTTTCCACCACTGTGTGTGTGTTTGTACCATCAGTATGTGGATGAGGTTTCCGGTGGTGGAGTTCCAGACTTTGAGCGTCAGGTTGTTGGCAGCGGTGATGACTGTGTTGTCGTGACGATCCCAGGCTACCATGGTAACCTTCAGCTTGGTCACCTTGTCCTCCAGCGGAGGGGGATTGTACTTCCTGGTAAACAGATGACATCACAACATTAATAATTACATCACAAATCAGAGCTCTAAATTAAGGTTTTTCATTTGGTAGGACAAGTTAAAAGCACAACAAAATGTAGGCGCACCAGAAAATAAATCTATATTTTTTTATGGATTGAGATATATAGCCTTGATGAATTCCATCTACTTCTGAAAGACATGTTCTAGAAACTAATATGGAACCCTGTATAGATGGTTCAACAGCTTATTTCCACAAATGTTTTTTTAAGCAGAAATGATTTTTTGAATGGCGTTCTAAGGTTCTATGTGCTGCTTGAGGTTCGCTCCCAGGCTGTGTCACAGACGGCCGTGACAAGAGCAGCCCCATAGGGAGGGTTAGGGGAGGGTTTGGCCAGGGAGCTTTCCTTGTCCTAACGCGCTCTAGCAACTCCTTGTGGCAGGCCTGCAAGCTGACTTCTGTCAGTCAAACGGTGTTTCTCGTTGGTGAGGCTTCTGGGATAAACGAGCAATGTGTTAAGAAGCACCACGGTTTGGAGGGTCACGTTTCAGAGAACACGTCTCGATCTTCGCTTCTCGAGCCTGTTGGGGAGCGATGAGACAAGATCGTTACTAGCGATTGAATATCACCAGATTGGGGAGAAAAATGGGGCAACATTTTGAACAAAATCATTTCTAATGATTGCTTGGTACCTTCATGTACATAACATATCATGTTTCAGATTATATATATATAGTTTCCACTTTTTTATCCCCAATTTCATGAAAACAGTCTTGTCTCATCGCTGCAACTCCCCAACAGGCTCACAATCATGCGTCTTCCGAAACATGACCCGTAAACCTGCGCTTCTTAACACCCACTCACTCAACACGGAAACTAGCTGCACCAATGTGTCTGAGGAAACACTGCTCAACTGACTACCAAAATTAACCTGCTGGCGCCCGGGCCACCACAAGGAGTCATTAAAGCGCGATGACCAAAGCCCCCCCCCTACCCCACGGCCAAGCCCTCAACTAACCTGGACAATGCTGGGCCAATTGTGCGCCGCCCCATGGGACTCCCGGGTCACGGCCGGTAATGACACAGCCTGAGATCGAACCGGGGTCTGTATTGACGCCTTAAGCACCTCAAGCAGTTCCTTAGCCCGCAGCGCTAAGGAGGCCTGTTTCAGATATTTTATTCATAGATTTGATATGTGTATGACATTTTTTTTTGCAAACAGCTATTTACAGTGCCTTCCAAAAGTATTCACCCCCTTGGCGTTTTTCCTATTTTGTTACATTACAACCTGTAATTTCAATTGATTTTTATTTGATTTCATGTCACGGACATATACAAATTAATCCAAATTGGTGAAGTGAAATTTAAAAAATTACTTGTTTCAAAATCGTTGTCACATGATCTCAGTATATACACCTGTTCTGAAACGCCCCAGTCTGCAACACCACTAAGCAAGGGGCTCCACCAAGCAAACGGCACCATGAAGACCAAGGAGCTCTCCAAACAGGTCAGGGACAAAGTAGTGGAGAAGTTCAGATCAGGGTTGAGTTATAAAAAAGTATCCAAAACTTTGAACATCCCACAGAGCAGCATTAAATTCATTATTAAAAAATGGAAAGAATATGGCACCACAACAAACCTGTCAAGAGAGGGCTGCCCACCAAAACTCACAGACCAGGCAAGGAGGGTATTAATCAGAGAGGCAATAAAGAGACCAAATATAACCATGACCAAAGATAACAGCGGAGATTGGAGTATTTGTCCATAGGACCACTTTAAGCCGTACACTCCACAGAGCTGGGCTTTACGGAAGAGTGGCCAGAAAGAAAAGCCATTGCTTGAAGAAAGAAAATAAGCAAACACATTTGGTGTTCACCAAAAGGCATGTGGGAGACTCCCCAAACATATAGAAGGTACTCTGGTCTGATGAGACTAAAATTGTTCTTTTTGGCCAAGAAGGACAACGCTCTGTCTGGCGCGAACCCAACACCTCTCATCACCCAGAGAACACCATCCCCACAGTGAAGCAGGGTGGTGGCAGCATCATGCTGTGGGGGTGTTTTCATCGGCAGGGACTAGGAAACTGGGCAGAATTGAAGGAATGATGGATGGTGCTAAATACAGGGAAAATCTTGAGGGAAACCAGCATGGCTACCATAGAATTCTGCAGCGATACACCATCCCATCTGGTTTGAGCATAGTGGAACTATGACCTGATTTGACTACTTCGTGGGACTATGATTTGCGCTTAGTGAACAGGACAATGACCCAATACACCTCCAGGCTGTGTAAGGGCTATTAGACCAAGAAGGAGAGTGATAGAGTGCTGTATCAGATGATTTGGCCTCCACAGTCCCCCGACCTCAACCAAATTGAGATGGTTTGGGATGAGTTGGACCGCAGAGTGAAGGAAAAGCAGCCAACAAGTGCTCAGCATATGTCGGAACTCCCTCGAGTCTGTTGGAAAAGCATTCCTGGTTGAGAGAATGCCAAGAGTGTGCAAAGCTTTCATCAAGGCAAAAGATGGCTACTTTGAAGGATCTAAAATAAATTACATTTTTACATTTATTTAACCTTTATTTAACTAGTTAAGAACAAATTCTTATTCACAATGACGGCCTACCCCTAACACGGACGACGCTGGGCCAATTGTGCGCCGCCCTATGGGACTCCCAATCACGTCCGGTTGTGATACAGCCTGGAATCGTACCATGGTCTGTAGTGACACCTCTAGCACTGAGGTGTAGTGCCTTAGACCGCTGCGATTCCCTGTGTTACTACATGATTCTACATGTTACTACATGATTCTACATGTTACTACATGATTCTACATGTTACTACATGATTCTACATGTTACTACATGATTCTATATGTTACTACATGATTCTACATGTTACTACATGATTCTACATGTTACTACATGATTCTACATGTTACTACATGATTCTACATGTTACTACATGATTCTACATGTTACTACATGATTCTACATGTTACTACATGATTCTACATGTTACTACATGATTCTACACGATTCTACATGATTCTACACGTTACTACATGATTCTACATGTTACTACATGATTCTATATGTTACTACATGATTATATATGTTACTACATGATTATATATGTTACTACATGATTCTATATGTTACTACATGATTCTATATGTTACTACATGATTCTATATGTTACTACATGATTCCATATGTTACTACATGATTCCATATGTTACTATATGATTCTACATGTTACTACATGATTCTATATGTTACTACATGATTCTACATGATTCTACATGATTCTATATGTTACTACATGATTCTATATGTTACTACATGATTCTATATGTTACTACATGATTCTATATGTTACTACATGATTCTACATGTTACTACATGATTCTATATGTTACTACATGATGCTACATGTTACTACATGATTCTACATGTTACTACATGATTATATATGTTACTACATGATTCTACATGTTACTAAATGATTATACATGATTCTACACATTACTACATGTTGTTTCATGATTCTACATGTTACTACATGATTCTACATGTTACTACATGATTCTATATGATTCTACATGATTCTATATGATTCTACATGTTACTACATGATTCTACATGTTACTACATGATTCTATATGTTACTACATGATTCTACATATTACTACATGATTCTATATGTTACTACATGATTCTATATGTTACTACATGATTCCATATGTTACTACATGATTCTATATGTTACTACATGATTCTATATGTTACTACATGATTCCATATGTTACTACATGATTCTATATGTTACTACATGATGCTACATGTTACTACATGATTCTACATGTTACTACATTATTCTACATGTTACTACATGATTCTACATGTTACTACATGATTCTACATGTTACTACATGTTACTACATGATTCTACATATTACTACATGATTCTATATGTTACTACATGATTCTATATGTTACTACATGATTCTATATGTTACTACATGATTCTACATGTTACTACATGATTCTATATGTTACTACATGATTCTACATGATTCTACATGATTCTACATGTTACTACATGATTCTACATGATTCTACATGTTACTACATGATTCTACATGATTCTACATGTTACTACATGATTATATATGTTACTACATGATTCTACAAGTTACTACATGATTCTACATGTTACTACATGATTCTACATGTTACTACATGTTACTACATGATTCTACATGATTCTACATGTTACTACATGATTCTACATGATTCTACATGTTACTACATGATTCTACATGATTCTACATGTTACTACATGATTCTATATGTTACTACATGATTCTATATGTTACTACATGATTCTACATGTTACTACATGATTCTATATGTTACTACATGATTCTATGTGTTACTAAATGATTCTACAAGTTACTACATGATTCTATATGTTACTACATGATTCTACATGTTACTACATGATTCTACATGTTACTACATGATTCTACATGTTACTACATGATTCTATATGTTACTACATGATTCTACATGTTACTACATGATTCTACATGTTACTACATGATTCTACATGTTACTACATGATTCTACATGTTACTACATGATTCTACATGTTACTACATGATTCTACATGTTACTACATGATTCTACATGTTACTACATGATTCTACACGATTCTACATGATTCTACACGTTACTACATGATTCTACATGTTACTACATGATTCTATATGTTACTACATGATTATATATGTTACTACATGATTATATATGTTACTACATGATTCTATATGTTACTACATGATTCTATATGTTACTACATGATTCTATATGTTACTACATGATTCCATATGTTACTACATGATTCCATATGTTACTATATGATTCTACATGTTACTACATGATTCTATATGTTACTACATGATTCTACATGATTCTACATGATTCTATATGTTACTACATGATTCTATATGTTACTACATGATTCTATATGTTACTACATGATTCTATATGTTACTACATGATTCTACATGTTACTACATGATTCTATATGTTACTACATGATTCTACATGTTACTACATGATTATATATGTTACTACATGATTCTACATGTTACTAAATGATTATACATGATTCTACACATTACTACATGTTGTTTCATGATTCTACATGTTACTACATGATTCTACATGTTACTACATGATTCTATATGATTCTACATGATTCTATATGATTCTACATGTTACTACATGATTCTACATGTTACTACATGATTCTATATGTTACTACATGATTCTACATATTACTACATGATTCTATATGTTACTACATGATTCTATATGTTACTACATGATTCCATATGTTACTACATGATTCTATATGTTACTACATGATTCTATATGTTACTACATGATTCCATATGTTACTACATGATTCTATATGTTACTACATGATGCTACATGTTACTACATGATTCTACATGTTACTACATTATTCTACATGTTACTACATGATTCTACATGTTACTACATGATTCTACATGTTACTACATGTTACTACATGATTCTACATATTACTACATGATTCTATATGTTACTACATGATTCTATATGTTACTACATGATTCTATATGTTACTACATGATTCTACATGTTACTACATGATTCTATATGTTACTACATGATTCTACATGATTCTACATGATTCTACATGTTACTACATGATTCTACATGATTCTACATGTTACTACATGATTCTACATGATTCTACATGTTACTACATGATTATATATGTTACTACATGATTCTACAAGTTACTACATGATTCTACATGTTACTACATGATTCTACATGTTACTACATGTTACTACATGATTCTACATGATTCTACATGTTACTACATGATTCTACATGATTCTACATGTTACTACATGATTCTACATGATTCTACATGTTACTACATGATTCTATATGTTACTACATGATTCTATATGTTACTACATGATTCTACATGTTACTACATGATTCTATATGTTACTACATGATTCTATGTGTTACTAAATGATTCTACAAGTTACTACATGATTCTATATGTTACTACATGATTCTATATGTTACTACATGATTCTATATGTTACTACATGATTCTACAAGTTACTACATGATGCTACATGTTACTACATGATTCTACAAGTTACTACATGATTCTATATGATTCTACATGTTACTACATGATTCTACAAGTTACTACATGATTCTACATGTTACTACATGATTCTACATGTTACTACATGATTCTACAAGTTACTACATGATTCTACATGTTACTACATGATTATATATGTTACTACATGATTCTATATGTTACTACATGATTCTACAAGTTACTACATGATTCTACAAGTTACTACATGATTCTACATGTTACTACATGATTCTACATGTTACTACATGATTCTACATGTTACTACATGATTCTACATGATTCTATATTTTACTACATGATTCTACATGTTACTACATTATTCTATATGTTACTACATGATTCTATATTTTACTACATGATTATACATGTTACTACATGATTCTATATGTTACTACATGATTCTACATGTTACTACATGATTCTATATGTTACTACATGATTCTACATGTTACAACATGATTCTATATGTTACTACATGATTCTATATGTTACTACATGATTCTATATGTTACTACATGATTCTATATGTTACTACATGATTCTATATGTTACTACATGATTCCATATGTTACTACATGATTCTATATGTTACTACATGATGCTACATGTTACTACATGATTCTATATGTTACTACATGATTCTACATGTTACTACATGATTATATATGTTACTACATGATTCTACATGTTACTAAATGATTCTATATGTTACTACATGATTCTATATGTTACTACATGATTCTATATGTTACTACATGATTCTATATGTTACTACATGATTCTATATGTTACTACATGATTCTATATGTTACTACATGATTCTATATGTTACTACATGATTCTATATGTTACTACATGATTCTATATGTGTTATTTCATAGTTGTGATGTCTTCACTATTAACTATTATCATACACATGGAATGAGTGGGTGTGTACAAACTTTTGTCTAGTACAGTATAACAAATGGAGTGTGTGTGTGTAGTGTGTGTGTGTGTGTGTGTGTAGTGTGTGGTGTGTGGTGTGTGTGTGTGTGTGTGTGTGTGTGTGTGTGTGTGTGTGTGTGTGTGTGTGTGTGTGTGTGTGTGTGTGTGTGTGTGGTGTACCCTGGTAACTTGGCCTGCATGTCCAGTAGAATGCTCCTCCACTCCTGCTGATGGAGCTGCCAGATACGAGCTGTACCATCCCTGCTGCCACTCACAAACCTGCACACGCACACACAAACACACACACACACACACACACACACACACACACACACACACGAAAGCAGTGTTATACACAGTAGGCAGGTGTGGAGAGAGTCAACAGAGTAAAGATAGTAAACAGAGTCAACAGAGTCAACATAATAAACAGAGTCAACATAGTAAACAGAGTCAACATAGTAAACATAGTAAACAGAGTCAACAGAGTCAACATAGTAAACAGAGTCAACAGAGTCAACATAGTAAACAGAGTCAACATAGTAAACAGAGTCAACAGAGTCAACATAGTAAACAGAGTCAACATAGTAAACAGAGTCAACGGAGTCAACAGAGTCAATATAGTAAACAGAGTCAACATAGTAAACAGAGTCAACAGAGTCAACATCGTCAACATAGTAAACATAGTAAACAGAGTCAACATAGTAAACAGAGTCAACATAGTATGCAGAGTCAACATAGTAAACATAGTAAACAGAGTCAACAGAGTCAACATAGTATGCAGAGTCAACATAGTAACAGAGTCAACATAGTAAACAGAGTCAACATAGTATGCAGAGTCAACATAGTATGCAGAGTCAACATAGTATGCAGAGTCAACATAGTATGCAGAGTCAACATAGTATGCAGAGTCAACATAGTATGCAGAGTCAACATAGTAAACAGAGTCAACAGAGTCAACATAGTATGCAGAGTCAACATAGTAAACAGAGTCAACAGAGTCAACATAGTATGCAGAGTCAACATAGTAAACATAGTATGCAGAGTCAACATAGTTTTTAGAGTCAACATAGTCAACATAGTAAACAGAGTCAACAGAGTCAACATAGTAAACAGAGTCAACATAGTAAACAGAGTCAACATAGTAAACAGAGTCAACAGAGTCAACATAGTAAACAGAGTCAACATAATAAACAGAGTCAACAGGGTCAACATAGTAAACAGAGTCAACAGGGTCAACATAGTAAACAGAGTCAACAAAGTCAACATAGTAAACAGAGTCAACATAGTAAACAGAGTCAACATAGTAAACAGAGTCAACAGAGTCAACATAGTCAACATAGTAAACAGGGTCAACAGAGTCAACATAGTAAACAGAGTCAACAGAGTCAACATAGTAAACAGAGTCAACATAGTAAACATAGTATGCAGAGTCAACAGAGTCAACATAGTAAATAGAGTCAACATAGTAAACAGAGTCAACATAGTAAATAGAGTCAACATAGTAAACAGAGTCAACATAATAAACAGAGTCAACAGAGTCAACAGAGTCAACATAATAAACAGAGTCAACATAGTATGCAGAGTCAACATAGTAAACATAGTAAACAGAGTCAACATAGTAAACATAGTATGCAGAGTCAACATAGTATGCAGAGTCAACATAGTCAACATAGTAAACAGAGTCAACATAATAAACAGAGTCAACATAGTATGCGGAGTCAACATAGTAAACATAGTAAACAGAGTCAACAGAGTCAACATAGTCAACAGAGTCAACATAGTATGCAGAGTCAACATAGTAAACATAGTATGCAGAGTCAACATAGTATGCAGAGTCAACATAGTCAACATAGTAAACAGAGTCAACATAATAAACAGAGTCAACATAGTATGCGGAGTCAACATAGTAAACATAGTAAACAGAGTCAACAGAGTCAACATAGTCAACAGAGTCAACATAGTAAACAGAGTCAACATAGTAAACATAGTAAACAGAGTCAACATAGTAAACATAGTATGCAGAGTCAACATAGTAAATAGAGTCAACATAGTATGCGGAGTCAACATAGTAAACATAGTAAACAGAGTCAACAGAGTCAACATAGTATGCGGAGTCAACATAGTAAACATAGTAAACAGAGTCAACATAATAAACAGAGTCAACATAGTATGCGGAGTCAACATAGTAAACATAGTAAACAGAGTCAACAGAGTCAACATAGTCAACATAGTAAACAGAGTCAACATAGTAAACAGAGTCAACAGAGTCAACAGAGTCAACATAATAAACAGAGTCAACATAGTATGCAGAGTCAACATAGTAAACATAGTCAACAGAGTCAACAGAGTCAACAGAGTCAACATAGTATGCAGAGTCAACATAGTATGCAGAGTCAACATAGTAAACATAGTAAACAGAGTCAACAGAGTCAACATAGTCAACATAGTATGCAGAGTCAACATAGTAAACATAGTAAATAGAGTCAACATGGTATGCAGAGTCAACATAGTATGCAGAGTCAACATAGTAAACATAGTATGCAGAGTCAACATAGTATGCAGAGTCAACATGGTCAACATAGTATGCAGAGTCAACAGAGTCAACAGAGTCAACATAGTAAACAGAGTCAACATAGTAAACAGAGTCAACAGAGTCAACAGAGTCAACATAATAAACAGAGTCAACAGAGTCAACATAGTAAACAGAGTCAACAGTGTCAACAGAGTTAACAGAGTCAACATAGTAAACAGAGTCAACAGAGTCAACATAGTAAACAGAGTCAACATAGTAAACATAGTCAACAGAGTCGACATAGTAAACAGAGTCAACATAGTATGCAGAGTCAACATAGTAAACATAGTATGCAGAGTCAACATAGTATGCAGAGTCAACATAGTCAACATAGTATGCAGAGTCAACAGAGTCAACATAGTAAACAGAGTCAACATAGTAAACAGAGTCAACATAATAAACAGAGTCAACATAGTATGCAGAGTCAACATAATAAACAGAGTCAACAGAGTCAACATAGTAAACAGAGTCAACAGAGTCAACAGAGTCAACATAGTCAACAGAGTCAACAGTGTCAACAGAGTCAACAGAGTCAACATAGTAAACAGAGTCAACAGAGTCAACATAGTAAACAGAGTCAACATAGTAAACAGAGTCAACAGAGTAAACAGAGTCAACAGAGTCAACATAGTCAACATAGTAAACATAGTAAACAGAGTCAACAGAGTCAACATAGTAAACAGAGTCAACATAGTAAACAGAGTCAACATAGTAAACAGAGTCAACATAGTAAACAGAGTCAACAGAGTCAACATAGTAAACTTAGTAAACAGAGTCAACAGAGTCAACATAGTAAACAGGGTCAACATAGTATGCAGAGTCAACATAGTAAACAGAGTCAACAGAGTCAACATAGTAAACAGAGTCAACATAGTATGCAGAGTCAACATAGTAAACAGAGTCAACAGAGTCAACATAATAAACAGAGTCAACAGAGTCAATATAGTAAACAGAGTCAACAGAGTCAACATAGTATGCAGAGTCAACATAATAAACAGAGTCAACAGAGTCAACATAGTAAACAGAGTCAACAGAGTCAACATAGTAAACAGAGTCAACAGTGTCAACAGAGTCAACATAGTAAACAGAGTCAACAGAGTCAACATAGTAAACAGAGTCAACAGAGTCAACAGAGTCAACATAGTAAACAGAGTCAACATAGTAAACAGAGTCAACATAGTATGCAGAGTCAACATAGTAAACCGAGTCAATAGAGTCAACATAGTAAACAGAGTCAACATAGTAAACAGAGTCAACATAGTAAACAGAGTCAACATAGTAAACATAGTAACAGAGTCAACAGAGTCAACATAGTATGCAGAGTCAACATAATAAACAGAGTCAACAGAGTAAACAGAGTCAACAGAGTCAACATAGTAAACAGAGTCAACAGAGTCAACATAGTAAACAGAGTCAACAGTGTCAACAGAGTCAACAGAGTCAACATAGTAAACAGAGTCAACAGAGTCAACATAGTAAACAGAGTCAACAGAGTCAACAGAGTCAACATAGTAAACAGAGTCAACATAGTAAACAGAGTCAACATAGTATGCAGAGTCAACATAGTAAACCGAGTCAACAGAGTCAACATAGTAAACAGAGTCAACATAGTAAACATAGTAAACAGAGTCAACAGAGTCAACATAGTAAACAGAGTCAACAGAGTCAACATAGTAAACAGAGTCAACATAGTCAACATAGTAAACAGAGTCAACGGAGTCAACAGAGTCAATATAGTAAACAGAGTCAACATAGTAAACAGAGTCAACATAGTAAACATAGTAAACAGAGTCAACAGAGTCAACATCGTCAACATAGTAAACATAGTAAACAGAGTCAACATAGTAAACAGAGTCAACAGAGTCAACAAAGTATGCAGAGTCAACATAGTAAACAGAGTCAACAGAGTCAACATAGTATGCAGAGTCAACATAGTAAACATAGTATGCAGAGTCAACATAGTTTTTAGAGTCAACATAGTCAACATAGTAAACAGAGTCAACAGAGTCAACATAGTAAACAGAGTCAACATAGTAAACAGAGTCAACATAGTAAACAGAGTCAACAGAGTCAACATAGTAAACAGAGTCAACATAATAAACAGAGTCAACAGGGTCAACATAGTAAACAGAGTCAACAGGGTCAACATAGTAAACAGAGTCAACAAAGTCAACATAGTAAACAGAGTCAACATAGTAAACAGAGTCAACATAGTAAACAGAGTCAACAGAGTCAACATAGTCAACATAGTAAACAGGGTCAACAGAGTCAACATAGTAAACAGAGTCAACAGAGTCAACATAGTAAACAGAGTCAACATAGTAAACATAGTATGCAGAGTCAACATAGTATGCAGAGTCAACATAGTCAACATAGTAAACAGAGTCAACATAGTATGCAGAGTCAACATAGTAAACAGAGTCAACATAGTAAACAGAGTCAACAGAGTCAACATAGTCAACATAGTAAACAGGGTCAACAGAGTCAACATAGTAAACAGAGTCAACATAGTAAACATAGTATGCAGAGTCAACATAGTATGCAGAGTCAACATAGTCAACATAGTAAACAGAGTCAACATAGTAAACAGAGTCAACAGAGTCAACAGAGTCAACATAATAAACAGAGTCAACATAGTATGCAGAGTCAACATAGTAAACATAGTAAACAGAGTCAACATAGTCAACAGAGTCAACATAGTATGCAGAGTCAACATAGTAAACATAGTATGCAGAGTCAACATAGTATGCAGAGTCAACATAGTCAACATAGTAAACAGAGTCAACATAATAAACAGAGTCAACATAGTATGCGGAGTCAACATAGTAAACATAGTAAACAGAGTCAACAGAGTCAACATAGTCAACAGAGTCAACATAGTAAACAGAGTCAACATAGTAAACATAGTAAACAGAGTCAACATAGTAAACATAGTATGCAGAGTCAACATAGTAAATAGAGTCAACATAGTATGCGGAGTCAACATAGTAAACATAGTAAACAGAGTCAACAGAGTCAACATAGTATGCGGAGTCAACATAGTAAACATAGTAAACAGAGTCAACATAATAAACAGAGTCAACATAGTATGCGGAGTCAACATAGTAAACATAGTAAACAGAGTCAACAGAGTCAACATAGTCAACATAGTAAACAGAGTCAACATAGTAAACAGAGTCAACAGAGTCAACAGAGTCAACATAATAAACAGAGTCAACATAGTATGCAGAGTCAACATAGTAAACATAGTCAACAGAGTCAACAGAGTCAACAGAGTCAACATAGTATGCAGAGTCAACATAGTATGCAGAGTCAACATAGTAAACATAGTAAACAGAGTCAACAGAGTCAACATAGTCAACATAGTATGCAGAGTCAACATAGTAAACATAGTAAATAGAGTCAACATGGTATGCAGAGTCAACATAGTATGCAGAGTCAACATAGTAAACATAGTATGCAGAGTCAACATAGTATGCAGAGTCAACATGGTCAACATAGTATGCAGAGTCAACAGAGTCAACAGAGTCAACATAGTAAACAGAGTCAACATAGTAAACAGAGTCAACAGAGTCAACAGAGTCAACATAATAAACAGAGTCAACAGAGTCAACATAGTAAACAGAGTCAACAGTGTCAACAGAGTTAACAGAGTCAACATAGTAAACAGAGTCAACAGAGTCAACATAGTAAACAGAGTCAACATAGTAAACATAGTCAACAGAGTCGACATAGTAAACAGAGTCAACATAGTATGCAGAGTCAACATAGTAAACATAGTATGCAGAGTCAACATAGTATGCAGAGTCAACATAGTCAACATAGTATGCAGAGTCAACAGAGTCAACATAGTAAACAGAGTCAACATAGTAAACAGAGTCAACATAATAAACAGAGTCAACATAGTATGCAGAGTCAACATAATAAACAGAGTCAACAGAGTCAACATAGTAAACAGAGTCAACAGAGTCAACAGAGTCAACATAGTCAACAGAGTCAACAGTGTCAACAGAGTCAACAGAGTCAACATAGTAAACAGAGTCAACAGAGTCAACATAGTAAACAGAGTCAACATAGTAAACAGAGTCAACAGAGTAAACAGAGTCAACAGAGTCAACATAGTCAACATAGTAAACATAGTAAACAGAGTCAACAGAGTCAACATAGTAAACAGAGTCAACATAGTAAACAGAGTCAACATAGTAAACAGAGTCAACATAGTAAACAGAGTCAACAGAGTCAACATAGTAAACTTAGTAAACAGAGTCAACAGAGTCAACATAGTAAACAGGGTCAACATAGTATGCAGAGTCAACATAGTAAACAGAGTCAACAGAGTCAACATAGTAAACAGAGTCAACATAGTATGCAGAGTCAACATAGTAAACAGAGTCAACAGAGTCAACATAATAAACAGAGTCAACAGAGTCAATATAGTAAACAGAGTCAACAGAGTCAACATAGTATGCAGAGTCAACATAATAAACAGAGTCAACAGAGTCAACATAGTAAACAGAGTCAACAGAGTCAACATAGTAAACAGAGTCAACAGTGTCAACAGAGTCAACATAGTAAACAGAGTCAACAGAGTCAACATAGTAAACAGAGTCAACAGAGTCAACAGAGTCAACATAGTAAACAGAGTCAACATAGTAAACAGAGTCAACATAGTATGCAGAGTCAACATAGTAAACCGAGTCAATAGAGTCAACATAGTAAACAGAGTCAACATAGTAAACAGAGTCAACATAGTAAACAGAGTCAACATAGTAAACATAGTAACAGAGTCAACAGAGTCAACATAGTATGCAGAGTCAACATAATAAACAGAGTCAACAGAGTCAACAGAGTCAACATAGTAAACAGAGTCAACAGAGTCAACATAGTAAACAGAGTCAACAGTGTCAACAGAGTCAACAGAGTCAACATAGTAAACAGAGTCAACAGAGTCAACATAGTAAACAGAGTCAACAGAGTCAACAGAGTCAACATAGTAAACAGAGTCAACATAGTAAACAGAGTCAACATAGTATGCAGAGTCAACATAGTAAACCGAGTCAACAGAGTCAACATAGTAAACAGAGTCAACATAGTAAACATAGTAAACAGAGTCAACAGAGTCAACATAGTAAACAGAGTCAACAGAGTCAACATAGTAAACAGAGTCAACATAGTCAACATAGTAAACAGAGTCAACGGAGTCAACAGAGTCAATATAGTAAACAGAGTCAACATAGTAAACAGAGTCAACATAGTAAACATAGTAAACAGAGTCAACAGAGTCAACATCGTCAACATAGTAAACATAGTAAACAGAGTCAACATAGTAAACAGAGTCAACAGAGTCAACAAAGTAAACAGAGTATACAGAGTCAACATAGTAAACAGAGTCAACATAGTAAACAGAGTCAACATAGTATGCAGAGTCAACATAGTAAACATAGTAAACAGAGTCAACAGAGTCAACATAGTATGCAGAGTCAACATAGTAACAGAGTCAACATAGTATGCAGTCAACATAGTAAACATAGTAAACAGAGTCAACAGAGTCAACATAGTATGCAGAGTCAACATAGTAACAGAGTCAACATAGTAAACAGAGTCAACATAGTATGCAGAGTCAACATAGTATGCAGAGTCAACATAGTATGCAGAGTCAACATAGTAAACAGAGTCAACAGAGTCAACATAGTATGCAGAGTCAACATAGTAAACAGAGTCAACAGAGTCAACATAGTATGCAGAGTCAACATAGTAAACATAGTATGCAGAGTCAACATAGTTTTTAGAGTCAACATAGTCAACATAGTAAACAGAGTCAACAGAGTCAACATAGTAAACAGAGTCAACATAGTAAACAGAGTCAACATAGTAAACAGAGTCAACAGAGTCAACATAGTAAACAGAGTCAACATAATAAACAGAGTCAACAGGGTCAACATAGTAAACAGAGTCAACAGGGTCAACATAGTAAACAGAGTCAACAAAGTCAACATAGTAAACAGAGTCAACATAGTAAACAGAGTCAACATAGTAACAGAGTCAACAGAGTCAACATAGTCAACATAGTAAACAGGGTCAACAGAGTCAACATAGTAAACAGAGTCAACATAGTAAACAGAGTCAACATAGTAAACATAGTATGCAGAGTCAACATAGTATGCAGAGTCAACATAGTAAACAGAGTCAACATAGTAAACAGAGTCAACAGAGTCAACATAGTAAACAGAGTCAACATAGTAAACAGAGTCAACATAGTCAACATAGTAAACAGGGTCAACAGAGTCAACATAGTAAACAGAGTCAACATAGTAAACAGAGTCAACATAGTAAACATAGTATGCAGAGTCAACATAGTATGCAGAGTCAACATAGTCAACATAGTAAACAGAGTCAACATAGTAAACAGAGTCAACAGAGTCAACAGAGTCAACATAATAAACAGAGTCAACATAGTATGCAGAGTCAACATAGTAAACATAGTAAACAGAGTCAACATAGTCAACAGAGTCAACATAGTCAACATAGTAAACAGAGTCAACATAATAAACAGAGTCAACATAGTATGCGGAGTCAACATAGTAAACATAGTAAACAGAGTCAACAGAGTCAACATAGTCAACAGAGTCAACATAGTAAACAGAGTCAACATAGTAAACATAGTAAACAGAGTCAACAAAGTCAACATAGTATGATGAGTCAACATAGTAAACATAGTATGCAGAGTCAACATAGTATGCAGGGTCAACATAGTCAACATAGTAAACAGAGTCAACATAGTAAACAGAGTCAACAGAGTCAACAGAGTCAACATAATAAACAGAGTCAACATAGTATGCAGAGTCAACATAGTAAACATAGTCAACAGAGTCAACAGAGTCAACATAGTAAACAAGTCAACATAGTATGCAGAGTCAACATAGTATGCAGAGTCAACATAGTAAACATAGTAAACAGAGTCAACAGAGTCAACATAGTCAACATAGTATGCAGAGTCAACATAGTAAACATAGTAAATAGAGTCAACATGGTATGCAGAGTCAACATAGTCAACATAGTATGCAGAGTCAACATAGTATGCAGAGTCAACATAGTAAACATAGTATGCAGAGTCAACATAGTATGCAGAGTCAACATGGTCAACATAGTATGCAGAGTCAACAGAGTCAACAGAGTCAACATAGTAAACAGAGTCAACATAGTAAACAGAGTCAACAGAGTCAACAGAGTCAACATAATAAACAGAGTCAACAGAGTCAACATAGTAAACAGAGTCAACAGTGTCAACAGAGTTAACAGAGTCAACATAGTAAACAGAGTCAACAGAGTCAACATAGTAAACAGAGTCAACATAGTAAACATAGTCAACAGAGTCGACATAGTAAACAGAGTCAACATAGTATGCAGAGTCAACATAGTAAACATAGTATGCAGAGTCAACATAGTATGCAGAGTCAACATAGTCAACATAGTATGCAGAGTCAACATAGTAAACAGAGTCAACATAGTAAACAGAGTCAACATAATAAACAGAGTCAACATAGTATGCAGAGTCAACATAATAAACAGAGTCAACAGAGTCAACATAGTAAACAGAGTCAACAGAGTCAACAGAGTCAACATAGTCAACAGAGTCAACAGTGTCAACAGAGTCAACAGAGTCAACATAGTAAACAGAGTCAACAGAGTCAACATAGTAAACAGAGTCAACATAGTAAACATAGTAAACAGAGTCAACAGAGTCAACATAGTCAACATAGTAAACATAGTAAACAGAGTCAACAGAGTCAACATAGTAAACAGAGTCAACATAGTAAACAGAGTCAACATAGTAAACAGAGTCAACATAGTAAACAGAGTCAACAGAGTCAACATAGTAAACTTAGTAAACAGAGTCAACAGAGTCAACATAGTAAACAGAGTCAACATAGTATGCAGAGTCAACATAGTAAACAGAGTCAACAGAGTCAACATAGTAAACAGAGTCAACATAGTATGCAGAGTCAACATAGTAAACAGAGTCAACAGAGTCAACATAATAAACAGAGTCAACAGAGTCAATATAGTAAACAGAGTCAACAGAGTCAACATAGTATGCAGAGTCAACATAATAAACAGAGTCAACAGAGTCAACATAGTAAACAGAGTCAACAGAGTCAACATAGTAAACAGAGTCAACAGTGTCAACAGAGTCAACAGAGTCAACATAGTAAACAGAGTCAACAGAGTCAACATAGTAAACAGAGTCAACAGAGTCAACAGAGTCAACATAGTAAACAGAGTCAACATAGTAAACAGAGTCAACATAGTATGCAGAGTCAACATAGTAAACCGAGTCAATAGAGTCAACATAGTAAACAGAGTCAACATAGTAAACAGAGTCAACATAGTAAACAGAGTCAACATAGTAAACATAGTAACAGAGTCAACAGAGTCAACATAATAAACAGAGTCAACAGAGTAAACAGAGTCAACAGAGTCAACAGAGTCAACATAGTAAACATAATAAACAGAGTCAACATAGTAAACAGAGTCAACATAGTATGCAGAGTCAACATAATAAACAGAGTCAACAGAGTCAACATAGTAAACAGAGTCAACATAGTATGCAGAGTCAACAGAGTCAACATAGTCAACATAGTAAACAGAGTCAACAGTCAACATAGTATGCAGCGAATGCAGAGTAAACATAGTATGCAGAGTAAGCAGAGTATGCAGAGTATGCAGAGTAAGCAGAGTATGCAGAGTAAGCAGAGTATGCAGAGTAAACATAGTATGCAGAGTAATCAGAGTATGCAGAGTAAACATAGTATGCAGAGTAATCAGAGTATGCAGAGTAATCAGAGAATGCAGAGTAAGCAGAGTATGCAGAGTAAACATAGTATGCAGAGAATGCAGAGTATGTAGAGTATGCAGAGTATGCAGAGTAAGCAGAGTATGCAGAGTAAGCAGAGTATGCAGAGTATGCAGCGAATGCAGAGTAAACATAGTATGCAGAGCAATCAGAGAATGCAGAGTATGCAGAGTAAACATAGTATGCAGAGAATGCAGAGTATGTAGAGTATGCAGAGTATGCAGAGTCAACATAGTAAACAGAGTAAACATAGTCAACAGAGTAAACATATTCAACATAGTAAACAGAGTCAACAGAGTCAGCAGAGTATTCAGAGTAAACAGAGTAATCAGAGTATGCAGAGTAAACAGAGTAAACAGTAAACAGAGTAAACATAGTCAACATAGTAAACAGAGTCAACAGAGTAAACAGAGTCAACAGAGTATGCAGAGTCAACAGAGTATGCAGAGTACGCAGAGTATGCAGTCAACAGAGTATGCAGAGTAAATAGAGTATGCAGAGTAAATAGAGTATGCAGAGTAAGCATAGTATGCAGAGTAAATAGAGTAAGCAGAGTAAGCAGAGTCAACCGAGTATGCAGAGTAAATAGAGTATGCAGAGTAAGCAGAGTATGCAGAGTAAACAGAGTAAGCATAGTAAGCAGAGTAAGCAGAGTAAACAGAGTAAGCATAGTAAGCAGAGTATGCAGAGTAAGCAGAGTAAGCAGAGTCAACCGAGTATGCAGAGTAAATAGAGTATGCAGAGTAAGCAGAGTATGCAGAGTAAACAGAGTAAGCATATTAAGCAGAGTAAGCAGAGTATGCAGAGTAAACAGAGTAAGCATAGTAATCAGAGTAAATAGAGTATGCAGAGTAAATAGTTTCTGCTGCACACTATGACATCAAATCTCAGGTTCAATTTAAAAACCATCTTATCTGTCACACACACACACACACACACACACACACACACACACACACACACACACACACACACACACACACACACACACACACACACACACACACACAGGATAAACCCTTATCTGTCACACACACACACAGGATAAACCCTTATCTGTCACACACACACACACAGGATAAACCCTTATCTGTCACACACACACACAGGATAAACCCCTATCTGTCACACACACAGGATAAACCCCTATCTGTCACACACACAGGATAAACCCCTATCTGTCACACACACACACACACCCAGGATAAACCCCTATCTGTCACACACACACACACAGGATAAACCCCTATCTGTCACACACACACACAGGATAAACCCCTATCTGTCACACACACACACAGGATAAACCCTTATCTGTCACTCACACAGAGAGGATAAATCCTTACCTGTCACTGCAGTTTGAAAACTGGATGCTGTCCACTTTATCCTGAGGGAGAGAGAGAAAGAGAAACAGAGAGAGAAACAGAGAGAGATAGAAAGAGAAACAGAGAGAGATAGAAACAGAGATACAGAGAGAGATAGAAAAGATGGCACAAGGCATTATATCTCTGAATATTCACTCTACACCTCAGAATCAGTGTCTGTCATTATCACATACAGTACATGGAGGCACTCACAGTGTGTGACTCCAGCTCAGAGATCTTCTGTGGTTGTCCAGAACCGAAGTAGAACACTCTGATGATGTGGTCTGTACTACCTGTAGCTAGGAACATACCCCCTGGACACACACAATCAATCATCACCTCAATCGACAGCAGATCCATGGTCAATCCAAGTCCATTCTGATTTCCTTTATTTCACTTTAAAACTATTTGTAATGTAAATGTCAGATGGTGTCCATGGTTACCTGCGCTGAAGGAAGAGCAGATCATCTGAACTCCAGGTCTGGACCGCTCCGTGAACTTACCAGGCCC